>NC_084616.1:51009413-51309413 GCF_033978795.1 Nerophis ophidion
GAAAATCCTTTATGAATATATTTATTGAATAATACTTCAACAAAATATGGATGTAAGTTCGTAAACTGTGAAAAAAAAATTCAACAATGCAATATTCAGTGTTGACAGCTACATTTTTTGTGGACATGTTCCATAAATATTGATGTTAAAGATTTCTTTTTCTGTGAAAAAATGTTTAAAATTAACTTCATGAATCCAGATGGATCTTTATTACAATCCCCAAAGAGGGCACTTTACGTTGACGATTACTTCTATGTGTAGAAATCTTAATTTATAATTGAATCACTTGTTTATTTTTCAACAAGTTTTTAGTAATTCTTATATCTTTTTTTCCAAATAGTTCAAGAAAGACCACTACAAATGAGCAATATTTTGCACTGTTATACAATTTAATAAATCAGAAACTGATGACATAGTGCTGTATTTTACTTCGTTATCTCTTTTTTTTCAGCCAAAATATCTTGCTCTGATTAGGGGGTACTTGAATTAAAAAAATGTTCACAGGGGGTACATCACTGAAAAAAGGTTGAGAACCACTGATCTAGGTAATGGTGTTGATTTTTTGAATTTTTGGTTTTCCATAAAAATAATTGGCAAGTCATATTCATCTTTTTAGTGCATGGATTGGTGGTAAATAATCTACACAATCAATATTACATCACCCCTGTGTAGACCCCCACCCGGCCAAATATCCCCCCCAAACCCCCTCCCTATTTTTCTCCCTTGCAGGTTGGGAAGGCCTCAGTGGAGAGGTTTGGTGTTGGAGCGTCAGAGAGGTTTAGCATACAGCTGGATTCCAGTCTCGGGTGAACATGACCGCTTGAACGTGCAGATATGCAGTACATACTGTACATACAAACAATGAATGTACTGTAACATTACAACACATGGCTGTCAAAATGATGATACCTTTATATTTCATCTGGACTGCTCCAAAGACATGCACCTGGAGATAGGTTGATTGGCAACACTAAATTGGCCCTAGTGTGTGAATGTGAGTGTGAATGTTGTCTGTCTATTTGTGTTGGCCCTGTGATGAGGTGGCGACTTGTCCAGGGTGTACCCCGCCTTCCACCCGATTGTAGCTGAGATAGGCGCCAGCGCCCCCCGCGACCCCAAAAGGGAATAAGCGGTAGAAAATGGATGGATGCTATTACACAGTAGAATACTGTAATCGTAGTTGTCAGTCCATCACAACAAATGACTGTAAATTCAAAGTGATTTGTCTCTTTGCTCTAAACCAAGAGGGAAATTAAAGGCAAAAAGTTATAATTTTATTGTAAGATTACAACATTTTTAATTGCAACTTTATTGTAATTAAATGTACAATCACAGCTCCGCAGTTAGAGTATATGGCTGTAAAGATATTACACAGTAAATTTGTTTAAATGCTACTGTGAAAGTAATGCAATTATTAGCCAGTAATTCGATGGGAATTTACCATGAAAATGTTTACACTGCAGTTTGCCTGCATTTGGCAAGAAGCGAGGATGCCGACCTGTAAGCCTCCTCCTATTTTGGAGCTGCTTTAGGAGATGAAGGTGCTAATTTTGCACAAGATGTTAATAGTTTTTTTTGTTTTTTTGCAAAATATTTTTTCTTAACATGTAAAGCAATGCAATGCAGCAAAACAAAACATATGTTGCTGATTTAATTCCATTTAGTTTAATTTTCTGTCATGCACATTGGAGCTTATCTATTAACTTTAGATGTATTGTTGCAAGGATCAGAAATGAGAATACCGCAGCTGCAGATACGGCTGACGAGGTCATGCACTGCAGGTTACAGTTCAACCACTGCTTTGCCTCCCTGTTGCCCCCTTTTTTTGTACACCGTGCTGCCACACCGTGCGTCCAGCGGCCATTGTGGAGTATGGCGGTAGCTGTTTTGTCCCCCGTAAGACGATTAGAAATGATTGGTTTTATTGACTCCCCTTTGCCACGGTTACCAAGGCGGCTCTCGGAGAACCGAGGCACGCTTTTGTCTGACTCCCATTGTTCTTCCCAAGCCCAAACCCAGCACTGATATCAATTTGATATGACAGTAAAGTGCCAATTATGTACACGCATGCAATGGCCTGCTCCTTTTCAGCACCACGGGGAGCGAAAAGGCAGCAATAGAGAGGGCAAGAATGATGAGATAAGGCGACTGGATTTCTTGCAAGGTTAGCATGCAGGTCTCCAGGATAATTTACTCCTAAGAAGTGGAGTCTGCTCGTTTCCTAGTCATCATATTTTCGATAAAACGCTGCCGCTGTAATGTTGATGTGATAAAGGGGCTTGGTTAGCGTGTCACGTCTTATCAGCATCACCTGCAAGCGATGGACTGATTCCAGTAAACATGAAAATTAAATGGTGATGCACAACACGACCCATCCATTTATTTGCTTACAACTGCCTTTTTTAATCACATTTATTTTTTGTGCACCATGATAATATCTTTTTCAGGAAAAATGACATTTTAGTTTGACTTTTGCTTACGGCATCTTGAATAGCGATGTGGGGGTCCATCCATCCATCCATTTTCTACCGCTTATACTCTTTGGGGTCGCAGGGGTGCTGGTGCCTATCTCAGCTACAACCGGGCAAAAGGCGGGGTGCACCCTGGACAAGTTGCCACCTCATCGCAGGGCCAACACAGATAAACGGACAACATTCACACTTACAGTCACACACTAGCGCCAATGGAGTGTTGCCAATCAACCTATCCCCAGGTGCATATCTTTGGAGGTGGGAGGAAGCCGGAGTACCCGGACGGAACCCACGCATTCACGGGGAGGACATGCAAACTCCACACAGAAAGATCCTGAGCCCGGGATTGAACCCTGACTACTCAGGACCTTCGTATTGTGAGGCAGATGCACTAACCCCTATGCCGCCGTGAAGCCCTCAGTGTGTGTCTGATTTATTTATTTAGTTTTGCATGTTTTGTTTTCAAACATCCACAGGATTAAAGTATGTCACACCAATGACACCAGCCAAAACGTTTGGTTGAAACATTTTTGTTAGATAAAAAAAAAAAACACAAAGTGAAATTACGATGTGCTTTACATCCTTCAATAATAAGATTATTGATGCAAGCCATAGAAAACATGTTTTCTTTGAAATAGTGCCTTTGTCCAAGGTAGTATGATAGTACTATTTGCTCTGGGGGACACACCTGCATTTCAGTAATATTCAAATTAGAGCTATCCAAATTAATCAAGCATCATTGGATTGAATGTTAAAACACAGTTAACCCATCTGCAGTGCGGCTCAAACTCTTTGAAACTCTCAGGTAACAACACATTTCAGGCAGTGTGTCCAAGTAGTGTACTGATTGAATTGATCCAACATTGACAGGCAAACAAGTCAATATGGAAGACACTTGATTGCAGGTTTTGCCCTCTTATTGGAAATTTGACTACAAAAGAACATTAAGAACAGTCAACCAACATTATATTGAGTTGAGTTGAATTATTTTTAAATAGCACTTTTTTCTCTCGAGACTCAAAGCGCATTACATTGTGAAACCCATTGTCTACATATATATATATATATATATATATATATATATATATATATATATATATATATATATATATATATATATATATATACTCAGTGTGAGTGGCACTGGGAGTAAGTGGGCAAAGTGTATTGCTCAAGGACACAACGGCAGTGACTGGGAAGGCGGAAGAGCGGATTGAACCTGCAACCCTCATGTTGCTGGCATGGCCGTTCTACCCCCCAAGCCCCGCCAATCAAATAGGGGGACATCCATCATAATACACACTCTGCAGGTGTCCTTTTTATTTTCACTGAAGCACTTCCATTTCAAAATACCACATTCATTACATAATATGAGTAACAATGTGGATTAATGTTTGTTCAGAACACTTTAGTTGACGTGAACAAGATGTTAAAAGTGCGTATATGTTCCTTTTTTAAATCTCTGCACATGCAACACACAAATATAGATGAAAAAAATATATAAAAAAAATAATAAATAGAATTTGCAATATCTGTAGGAATTGAGTGTGAATGCCCTATTTGCACAAGCCGCTGATACGCGTGAGCGGAACTAAAATGCTTGAATGTCCATGGTGAGTGGAGTTTTTGGGTGTTGGAATGGTTTAAAACAACTGAGAAATGTGGGATAAGGAGATGATTGTATATTGCCCATTCATTTGCAAGAAGGGGAAATTCCTGGTAATTCCAGGTAATTTTTAGGGAAACATGCTGGCTTTAATGTCCAGGGGGAGTGGAGTGTGTGCATGGTGCAAAGCTTCAAATCGGATGAGAAATGTGGGTTATGCATTCGATTGTATATTTCCCATTCATTGTCAATGTAGATACAATTCCTGCAAATTCCGGGAAAACCAGGAATGTTGGGAAAGAGAAAACATTTTTTGCGTTCAATATATCGGATGAGTGGAATGTGTTGTTGGTTGAACGGTCGGAATTGGCTAAAAAAAATGCAGGAAAATGTTGAAAATTCTAAAACTATGAATATGTCCACTTATGTGAATGGGAATTCCACAGAAATTTCGGGAAAACCAGGAATTTTTGAAAATATAGATTATAAAACAATTATCCAACATGAAATTAATTCTCACCTATAGTCGTGAGCTTTGGGTTGTGACCGAAAGGACAAGATCATGTGTACAAGCGGCCGAAATGAGTTTCCTCCACCGGGTGGCAGGGCTCTCCCTTAGAGATACCATGAATTGATTAACGTGGACCCCGACTTAAACAAGTTGAACAATTTATTCGGGTGTTACCATTTAGTGTTCTATTGTACAGAATATTAGCTGAGATCGGCCCCAGCGCCCCCCGTGACTCCAAAGGGAATAAGCGGTAGAAATGGCTGGGTTTACTACACGATGCAATATACTAAGAAAAGTTTAAATCAGTCAATCAAAGGGTGAGAAGTTCTGGCATCCGCCGCCGCTCCTCCACATCAAGAGGAGCTGGATGAGGTGGTTCGGGCATCTGGTCAGGATGCCACCCAAACGCCTCCGTAGGGAGGTGTTTAGGGCACGTCTGACCGGTAGGAGCCAACGGGGAAGACCCAGGACACGTTGGGAAGATTATCTCTCCCGGCTGGCCTGGGAACCCCTCGGGATCCCCCTTGGAAGAGCTGGACAAAGTGGCTGGTGAGAGGGAAGTCTGGGCTTCCCTGCTTAGGCTGCTTCCCCCGCGATCCGGCCTCGGATAAGCGGAAGAAGATGGATGGATGGATCGAAATGAATTGGTTAGTGTTGGAATTTTTGGAAAAGGTTGAAACATGTTGACATAGCAACAGTTTAAATTTAAATTGGTATTTTGGAACTCCTAAAATTTAGGGAAAAAACGGAATTCGTACGAAAAATATTTTGTTGTGCCATCTAAGAGGAATGTTTTGAAGGTGGGATGGTCAAAAACGGTCAAAAAATGTGGACTGTGGAAACTTTCCAGGAAGAGGTGCAAATAGGGCTTTGAAAAACTGGGAATTCGTGGAATTGTTCTGAACATGATAGTGAGATTATCCAAGGTGAGTGTGAGATTATCCAAGTTGAGCGTGGATGGTGGAACGGTTCAAATCGGTTGAGAAATATGGGAATTGTGCAAGTTCGAAAAAGGGCCTATTCATTTTTAATGGAAAAATGTCCCAGAAAACCAGGAGTTATGGGTAATCTGGGATATCCATCCATCCATTTTCTACCGCTTATTCCCTTTTGGGGTAACGGGGGGCACTGGCACCTATCTCAGCTACAAGTCGCCACCTCATCATCGCAGGGCTAACCTGGGATATTTAAAAACATTTTTTTGGGGTGAGCTCACGATTCCCGGTCAGGCCGTTTTGACACTGGAACAGTTCCAATTGGATGAAAGCTGCGGGCTGTGCAGCGCGCCAAACTTTTGCGGCGGAATAATGATAAATAGAGGATTTTTTGGAGTAGAATTGCATATGTGTCAATGCTTGGGAATTCACACTTTGAATCTAAATGAATCCACAATGTTTGACTGCACTAATTGCAATTTTTTGACATAATTTGTGGAATTTGTGGTTGAATGTTATTTACTGGCAGAGAATGCCAGGCATTTCTTAAGGGTAGGTTGTCAAAATGTAACCTGACTCTCGCCAGATCCTTGTAGTTTGCTGACCTCCGCACAAGGATCTAGGACTTCTCTATAGGAGATGTATTTTAAAAGGCGGGTCCTTGTAAAAGAATCATTGTATGTGATTGGATAAACCACCTGTCCGTTATCTTGAATGACATGCTACTTCAACCACTCACATCGAAATCAACTTGTGACGCTTATGAGAGCGACGCCGGGAAATCCAAAACAGAACAGCCGACATATTGGCTAACGACTAGGGTTGCAACATTCCGGGAATATTCAAAGTTGTAAACTTTCCATGGGAATTAACGGGAATTAATGGGAATAAACATTGAATGCAACATGCTAAATCTTGCAGCACGATTATCAGCTAAAACAACCTGATGTATGCAAATTCAGTAGAATTTCAACCCTGCACTGTGCATTCTTCCATCACATGCACAGATCATTCCCAGCATGCTACACACTACAGCAGGGCTATTTCGGGCCAAACTAGTATTTGAGCCCAAGGACTTCATCCAGTCAGGTAAGTGTTGATGATAATACTGGGGTAAATATATTTGATCTATGGTTTTTAATTTTAATTGAGGTGTAAAACTGTATGACTGTAGACTACTCCAGCAGACTTCCACTCAAACTGCTCCTGTACCTGCTAAATAATTATGGGGCCAATATCTCCAACTAGCTAGGTTTATGTACCACCACAGTCTCATAATGAACTGAAAATATTTCTCCGTTAGCCGTGATGCTAATTTTCTCTATGTTAAATCCCATTCATTTATGCTAACAATGTTAGCGACCAGAATTGACTTTTTTTTTGTGATCTGTAAAGTTCAACCAGGGAATACTAAATCAAAACGTGTAGTTTCCTCTGCCTTCTGTTCTGCTCGCCATTCTGTTGTCATACAAGAATGTAGGTTTTCGTTTGATTTAGCTTGCTGATTGAGTATTAATTTATTCATCTAGCCTACTTCTATTCATTTGTCCATCAGTAAAATATTTTAAAGACTACTCCAATTGTTCAGCTGACTATTTATATCTTTGTGTGGCATTGTATTAGTGTTTTACAAGAGTAAATAAGTACAAACAGAATAATGGCACGTACACCATCTGATGTGTGGAGACATTTCACCCCAACCAATGTAGGCGGAAAGTCTGTGTACATTTGCAAACACTGTGCAAAGAGTTAGGTAAAAAATGCCACAAAGATGCAGCAGCAAATAGACAAGTGCCCAATAGTATATAATTATTGTCATTCCCCATTAATTCCCATATATTCCCATTATTTCCCACGGACGGTGCCCAACTTTGAATAATACAAAAATGGTCAATATTTCCAAACTTCCCGTACATAACTTCCCGTGGTAAATTTTCGGAAAGTTTCCGGAAATTTACCGGAAACTTTCCAACCCTACTAACGACAGAGCGAAAAGTTCTCTGTTCATCTTTCAAATAATTAATATTCGATAGATTCGACAAAACAGTTGCAATAGCAGAATCAATGTCAGCACATGACTCCTCGCTGCGTGCCGCCATTGTTGTTTGAATCAAACAGTCGCTTCGGCGCTACAATCACTATGAAATCCCGCCTGGCGATGCTGATTGGTTCATTATTCTTTGCTATCTTGAAGGAGTTTGCATTGCCCTCGAATCCAGATCCTTGTGTGGACCTCAGCAAACTACAAGGGAGAGAGAGTCAGGTTTATCAAAATGGGAGTGAAATATGGTTTATTTTGTGTAATGTTTCCATTTGGAGTTTAGCATTAAAATATTGTATGTATAATATGTACTTAGGGACTACAAAAATCTTAAATCAAAATTATCTATGGCTGCACCGATTAATCGATTAAGTCAATTAATTCAATTCGAGGTAAGCTTTGATTTGTATTCTGTTGGTTTGATTCAATTTCAACGTTGATGATGTGCATGGATTAGAAAAAAAGAATGAAGGTTATGGCAAGCAGAAACATTGTTATTTATTCATGCAATTTTCCTTAAAATGTGCAAATATATATATATACATACATATATATATATATATATATATATATATATATATATATATATATATATATATATATATATATATATATATATATATATATATATGTCCCATCCATCCATTTTCTACCGCTTATTCCCTTTTTGGGGTCGCTGGCGCCTCTCTCAGCTACAATCGGGCAGAAGGCGGGGTACACCCTGGACAAGTCGCCACCTCATCGCAGGGCCAACACAGATAGACAGACAACCTTCACACTCACATTCACACACTAGGGCCAATTTAGTGTTGCCAATCAACCTATCCCCAGGAGGCATGTCTTTGGAAGTGGGAGGAAGCCGGAGTACCCGGAGGGAACCCACGCATTCACGGGGAGAACATGCAAACTCCTCACAGAAAGATCCCGTGCCTGGATTTGAACCCAGGACTGCATATATATATATATATATATATATATATATATATATATATATATATATATATATATATATATATATATATATATATATATATATATATATATATATATATATATATATATATAGAAGGAGCTGAGCCGGAAGGCAAAGCTCTCAATTTACCGGTATATCTACGTTCCCATCCTCACCTATGGTCATTAGCTTTGGGTAATGACCGAAAGGATAAGTTCACGGGTACAAGCGGCCGAAATGAGTTTCCTCCGCCGGGTGGCGGGGCTCTCCCTTAAGATAGGGTGAGAAGCTCTGTCATCCGAGAGGAGCTCAAAGTAAAGCCGCTGCTCCTCCACATCGAGAGAAGCCAGATGAGGTGGCTCGGGCATCTGGTCAGGATGCCACCCGAACGCCTCCCTAGGGAGGTGTTTAGGGCACGTCCAACCGGTAGGAGGCCACGGGGAAGACCCAGGACACGTTAGGTAGACTATGTCTCTCGGCTGGCCTGGGAACACCTCTGGATTTCCCGGTAAGAGCTAGACGAAGTTGCTGGGGAGAGGGAAGTCTGGGCTTCCCTGCTTAGGCTGCTGCCCCCGCGACCCGACCTCAGATGAACGGAAGAAGATGGATGGATGGATGTGCAAAGATTTTTTTATTCGTTTATTCGATTGCTAAAATAATTTGTGTTCTTTGTGTCCTTGGTGTTCTTTGATGTGTCCCTCTTACATACATGTAAGAGGGATGTGTGCTATGGCGATGAGTTGCTTTTTCCCTTGGTTTCATTCTGGACCCCTTCTCCAGGGGCGCAGTCTTAGACCGCCCCCCCAATTGTTTACCAGTATCTCACCTTTTTTGTAAGCGGCGCTGGAAGTTGGCAGACCCGTCACCGATCCTGTTCTGTCTCTCTGTAATGTTTGATCCTGTTCTGTCTCCCTGTAATTTTAACTTCCCCTCGGGAATTAATAAAGTATTTCTGATTCTGATAATCAATAGCTGCAGCCCTGAAAGGAAACTAACAGCTTTTGTGTTCCTGGAGACAAGATGGACATTCCTGTACCGGACCTGCATGTGTCAGGTGTGTGTTGAGCGGCACAGCATTTGAAGCCAAAGTCGCAAATGTGGTGTAAGTCCACTTCTAATTCCCCCTGATCCTTCTTTTCCTTTCCTGTCACTTTTATGTAGTGGTCTCGGAGAAAAGGTGTTAAATCATCAAAATCAGTCTCTGGCTATTATATCCAATTAATGCCTCCTTGTGGTGTTTTATTGTGTTATAAACTGCTATCACTTTTGCTTCACTACACAAACACAATATGCGTCTGTGCCGCCTGCCACCGGGGCTGTGTGCGCCTGTGAGGGACCGAGGAGGACTTGGCCACTGCCCACGGGGGCCCTGGCCACTCTACATCAGTTAGTTTTGGAGGAGATCCTAGTTGGCTTTTTAAGAGTGTCCATTATAGGCTTGTTAATGCCTCAGCCAAGGGGGAAACACTACCAAGCAGACTCAATTCTCCACGCGCTCCAGCTCCTTCTCACTCGCACAAACACCCTATTTCCCGCCCGCTCTCCCAGTGCCGCGCGCTCCCCTGGAGATCGGCCCGCAAAACGTGGGCCGGCCGCGCCCCCCCCCCCCCCCCCCCCTGTGGTGCCCGTGCTATCTGACACTCTGCCACTGCTGCTTCATGCTCCTCATGAGCTCGCACACAGTTGTACCACGCATTGATTTGTGTGTGCTGGTCTTAATTGTCATCTTTTGTGATGCCGTGGCCTTGTGGAGATATGTGTCAAGGTGTGCGCGTGCACTCAAATGTGTTAAGCGAATAGACAAGCCCACACAAGATGTGTTTTGGAGTTTTGAAGGGGGACTCTAGAAGATGGAATTTTAGTCATGTATAGGGATGGGTAACTCATTCCGCATTTTTAGAGGTAGCGACTTCAGTCTGTCGGTACTATTGAGTACTGATTTACATCAAATTAAATGGTGCCATATTTCGATACCTCCCTTGCCCAGAACGTCGGCATTAGCTAAGGCACTTGGCTGGGAAACAAGCTGTCAACAAAGTACTAAACAATATAGTACTCTTCAATCTAAACAACTCAAAATAGACTCAGCCTGTAGTTAGTCTTACAATTTCCCATGCCAACAAAGCAAGAAGAAGGCGCTCAAAAGTACAGTAAGGCTATGTCTACACTAACTCTTTAAACCAGTGGTTCTCAACCTTTTTTCAGTGGCGTACCCCCTCTGAACATTTTTTTAACTCAAGTACCCCCTAATCAGAGCAAAACATTTTTGGTTGAAAAAAAGAGATAAAGAAGTAAAATAGAGAGCTATGTCATCAGTTTCTGATTTATTGAATTTAATAACAGTGCAAAGTTGCGCAATTATAGTGGTCTTTCTTGAACTATTTGGAAAAAAGATACAAAAATAACTAAAAACTTGTTGAAAAATAAACAAGTGATTCAATTATAAATAAAGACTTCTAACCCTCTTCACGGTGGCAGAGGGGTTAGTGCGTCTGCCTCACAATACGAAGGTCCTGCAGTCCTGGGTTCAAATCCAGGCTCGGGATCTTTCTGTGTGGAGTTTGCATGTTCTCCCCGTGAATGCGTGGGTTCCCTCCGGGTACTCCGGCTTCCTCCCACTTCCAAAGACATGCACCTGGGGATAGGTTGATTGGCAACACTAAATTGGCCCTAGTGTGTGAATGTGAGTGTGAATGTTGTCTGTCTATCTGTGTTGGCCCTGCGATGAGGTGGCGACTTGTCCAGGGTGTACCCCGCCTTCCGCCCGATTGTAGCTGAGATAGGCGCCAGCGCCCCCCGCGATCCCGAAAGGGAATAAGCGGTAGTAAATGGATGGATGGATGGATGGATTTCTAAACATAGAAGTAATCATCGACTTAAAGTGCCCTCTTTGGGGATTGTAATAGAGATCCTTCTGGATTCATGAACTTATTTCTAAACATTTCTTCACAAATAAATAAATATTTAATGTCAATATTTATGGAACATGTCCACAAAAAAATCTAGCTGTCAACACTGGATATTGCATTGTTGCATTTCTTTTCACAGTTCTTTTTGACGGACATTTTAATGAGAAACCTGAGCTTGTGCTTCACTGAGGATCTTTGTCAGTCTTGGTGATATTATGGATGCCTTCCGCATCGTGCCTTGAGATGACCTGGATTCATTTAGTCTCCTCTTAAAAAAAAATCAGGTGGCTTACCGACATGGCAAGCGTGTCTTGTCCGGAGATACCGCTGAAGATGTGCGGGCTTCATGCCGCTGTTAACACATATTCTTCGGAATACTGTGTCTGAATTGTGCAGGCTCTGGTTTGGCCTTCTTTGGCACATGTTAATCCTCGTTTTCAGCTGCATACTGCTACGCTTTAACCACGCCTCCATTGTTTTCTACATCGATAGTTGATTGACAGTTGGTGCCGTGCGGCACCGCCAGGTAGGATCAAACCATCATGGCATGGGGGAAAAACTCTGGGTTTATGGTAATTAATGGAATAGCTTAGTACTTGATTTGATGTTCAGTTTATGAACTTACATTCATACTTTGTTGAAGTATTATTCAATAAATACATTTATAAATGATTTTTGAATTGTTGCTATTTTTTTATGATATTTCAAAAAAATCTCACGTACCCCTTTGCATACCTTCAAGTACCCCCAGGGATACGCGTCCCACCATTTGAGAAACACTGCCTTAAACGAATAATTATTTAGCCCGAGCCCTGTTTAAGCTACACTAAATCAACTTTGACACATTTTTTACACAAGTAAGTGTATTTCTTGAATCTCTGGCACTTAGCTTTGTATGGACTCATTGATCGTTTACACACTGAGTTTGGAGAGGAAGTGATGCCAGAAAGGCCGCGCCCCACACAGGAAGTGACATCAGAAAGAACGCGCCACAGCCAGCTTCATATAGTAAAGCGGTTTTGTAACTCGGAGCTAACCACTGGAAATATGAAGGCGAGTCATCCAGACATGCCGTGTTTCTCATTCTTCTACATGTACAGACGCTTGTGGAAATCACACATGAATACCTTAAAGGGGAACATTATCACAATTTCAGAAGGGTTAAAACCAATAAAAATCAGTTCCCAGTGGCTTATTTTATTTTTTGAAGTTTTTTTCAAAATTTTACCCATCATGGAATATCCCGAAAAAAGGCTTTAAAGTGCCTGATTTTCGCTATCTGTAAATCCCCCCTTCCATTTTTCTGTGACATCACATAGTGACACCAATACGAACAAACATGGTGGATAGAACAGCAAGATATAGCGACATTAGCTCGGATTCAGACTCGGATTTCAGCGCCTTAAGCGTTTCAACAGATTACGCATGTATTGAAATGGATGGTTGGAGAGTGGAGGCAGATAGTGAAAACGAAATTGAAGAAGAAACTGAAGCTATTCAGCGAATAGCTATTAAAACCAACGATTGCATCTTTTGACCACTAGAGCAACTTAAATCCGTCGATTGGTAAGTGTTTGTTTGGCATTAAATGTGGGTAGAGGGAAAGGCTGGATGCAAATACAGCTACAAATGTACATACAGCTAGCCTAAATAGCATGTTAGCATCGATTAGCTTGCAGTCATGCTGTGACCAAATATGTCTGATTAGCACATAAGTCAATAACATCAACAAAACTCACCTTTGTGATTTCGTTGACTTTATCGTTGGAAATGCATCTGCTTTGAGTGTCGCAGGATATCCACACATTCTTGCAATTTCTGCCATGTTAGCATCGATTAGCATGCCGTGCTAATCGATGCACACTCCATGTAAGACAACTTGGATCCGTCCCTGATCGTGTTGTTACACCCTCCGACAACACACCGACAAAGGCATAATGTCTCCAAGGTACGGAAAACAGTCGAAAAAACGGAAAATAACAGAGCTGATTTGACTTGTGTGTGTAATGTGTTTGAGAAAATGGTGGATTTCTTCCCATTGTAACGTCACAAGTGAAAGGTCATCGCTCTGACAGCGAACAATTGAAAGGCATTTAAATCGCCAAATTCACCCTTTTAGAGTTCGGAAATCGGTTAAAAAAACATATGGTCTTTTTTCTGCAACATCAAGGTATATATTGACGCTTACATAGGTCTGGTGATAATGTTCCCCTTTAAGACAAAGCGATTGCAGACGGCAAGAGAACTTTCCAATGTCCAGGTCACCTGTGATTCTACTTAGCGAAAAACTTAAAAGGTAGCGTTTTTTTGTGTTACCTGGCCGACGAGGGTAAACTACGGAAAAACGGCAAATGCTTTTGGACTGGCTAAGCAGACTGTATCAGTTATTGTGTGTCACTGACTCGACGTCTGGGTCCAGAGTATATAAAGTCAACAAAAAAGAATGGGTAACGTGAATGACTGCTCGCTGACTGCTCTTGTTGCAAAAAAGCTAAGTATCGTTCTATCTGTGTGATTTTAACTGTTTGCAGCTTTATTTACAACTTCTCGAACATATTTAATAGTTAAATTTAACTTGCAAATCACCCGATCTCTGTCTCACCACTTCGCCCTCAGCTAGCTAGCTGCTAAGCTAACGAGGCTAGCGGAGAAAGGCAGCGCCGGTCTGAAGGAAGCTTCTCCCCCGCCACCGTGACCACCACTTCCCGAAGACAGCTGGCACCCCACTCGGCGACGGAAAGTTTCTGTGAGTATGGCTTCCTGCGCTTCGTGCACTTTTCTCATGGATAGGTTGGCTTTGCTAGAGAGCCGTGTCCGCCAGTTAGAGCAGTGTAATTTCGTAACTTTAGATGTTGCGGACACATCTGCTAGCGTTAGCTGTAGCGAGCTAACTAGCCCAGCTTGTAGCAGCCCTAAGCGGCCTACAAGCTACGGTGTACCGGTTGAGACGCATAATAGATTTAGCCCTTTAGCTAGTCCTACACCCCAGTCTACCGGGCACCACACTTTAGTCATAGGGGACTCCATCACCCGAAACATAAAGCTTAGCAAACCAGCCACAATTAAGTGTATTCCCGGGGGCAGAGCACCTGACATTGAAGCTAATCTTAGGGAGCTAACTCGCAACAGGTCTAGTAAACACGTACGGCAGGCTAACCGCACCACTAGTTATGCGAATATAGTAATACACGATGGCTCCAATGACGTTAGGATGAGACAATCAGAGATTACAAAGAGAAACATAGCCAGGGCTTGTAATCTCGCCAGAAACATGTCCAGGCATCGAGTAATTGTCTCTGGCCCCCTGCCTGGGAGAGGCAATGATGAGAGATATAGCAGATTAGTCTCTCTTAACAAGTGGCTGGATAGCTTCTGGAGACAACAGGGATTTACGTTTATTGATAATTGGCCCTCTTTCTGGGGCAAACCTGGCTTGCTGAGGAGAGACGGCCTTCACCCTAACCAGGAAGGCGCTATCCTCTTGTCTCGGAACATAGACTTCGCATTGAGCCACATTTGACTAACTGCACTAGAGCAAGCCCGGTCACAGGCAATTACAGAGCCTGCTAGCCTGGGTATGGAGTCAGTTAAGCTAGAACTAGCCAGCGCCAGGCTGGATGATCCCTGTACACATAGCAATTTTCGTAGAATAATACACAACTCACAAAATGTTTTTTCTACTGTGTCTATGACTACGTCAGAGTTAGACATGCGTTCTACTGAGGTGGCAAATTATGATGCGTTCAGTTTATCGCAGCGCCAAGTAGACAATCTGAAAATTCCCGTCATATCAATTCCTAGATATGGTCGTAATTATTTTAAGTACACTGCGCATAATAAACGCAACATTATTAATAATGCTACTACGGATAATTTTATCAACAACTCCTTAAAACAGCCCACTACCTATAATATGGGCTTTCTAAACATCAGATCTTTGTCTCCCAAAACGTTATTAGTCAATGAGGTCATTAGAGACAACAACCTTAACGTAATCGGTCCTAGCGAAACCTGGCTTAAACCAGATGACTTTTTTGCGATAAATGAGGGATCCCCTCCTAACTATACGAATGCGCATATTGCCCGTCACCTCAAAAGGGGAGGGGGTGTCGCACTAATATACAACGAAAACTTTAACTTTAGTCCTAACTTAAATAATAAATATAAATCGTTTGAGGTGCTTTCTATGAAGTCTGCCACACCTCTGCCTCTGTGCCTGGCCGTTATCTACCGCCCCCCAGGGCCCTATTCGGACTTTATTAGTGAATTCTCAGAGTTTGTTGCTGATCTAGTGACGCACGCCGATAATATAATTATAATGGGGGACTTTAATATCCATATGAATACCCCATTGGACCCACCGTGCGTGGCGCTCCAGACTATAATTGATAGCTGTGGTCTTACACAAATAATAAATGAACCGACGCATCGCAGCGGTAATACGATAGACCTAGTGCTTGTCAGAGGTATCACCGTTTCCAAAGTTATGATACTCCCGTATACTAAAGTAATGTCCGATCATTACCTTATAAAATTTGAAGTTCGGACTCATGTTCGGCAAGCTAATAATAATAATAACTGCTATAGCAGCCGCAACATTAATACAGCCACAACGACGACTCTTGCGGACCTACTGCCCTCGGTAATGGCACCGTTCCCAAAGTATGTGGGCTCTATTGATAACCTCACTAACAACTTTAACAACGCCCTGCGCGAAACCATTGATAGTATAGCACCGCTGAAGTTAAAAAAGGCTCCAAAAAGGCATACGCCATGGTTTACTGAAGAAACTAGAGCTCAGAAATTATTATGTAGAAAGCTGGAACGCAAATGGCGCACGACTAAACTTGAGGTGCACCATCAAGCATGGAGTGATAGTTTAATAACTTATAAACACATGCTTACCTTAGCTAAAACTAATTATTACTCAAATCTCATCCGCATTAATAAAAACGATCCAAAATTTTTGTTTAGTACAGTAGCATCGCTAACCCAACAAGGGACTCCTTCCAGTAGCTCCACCCATTCGGCAGATGACTTTATGAAGTTCTTTAATAAGAAAATTGAACTTATTAGAAAGGAGATTAAAGACAATGCGTCCCAGCTACAACGGGGTTATAGTAACACAGATACGATTGTATATACGGCGGATACTGCAAATATCCAAAATAGTTTCTCTCGTTTTGATGAAATAACATTAGAAGGATTGTTACAACGTGTAAATAGAATAATACAAACAACATGTTTACTTGACCCACTTCCTGGGAAACTTATCAAGGAGCTTTTTGTATTATTAGGTCCATCAGTGCTAAATATTATAAACTTATCACTTTCCTCGGGCACTGTTCCCCTTGCATTCAAAAAAGCGGTTATTCATCCTCTCCTTAAAAGACCTAACCTCGATCCTGACCTCAAAAATCCTCGAAAAAATTGTTGCAGAGCAGCTAAATGAACACTTAGCGTTTAACAATCTATGTGAAACCTTTCAATCCGGTTTCAGGGCAAATCACTCGACTGAGACAGCCCTCGCAAATTTGACTAATGATCTATTGCTAACGATGGACTCTGATGCGTCATCTATGTTGCTGCTCCTCGATCTTAGCGCTGCTTTCGATACCGTCGATCATAATATTTTATTAGAGCGTATCAAAATACGAATTGGTATGTCAGACTCAGCCCTGTCATGGTTTAACTCTTATCTTACTGATAGGATGCAGTGCGTCTCCCATAACAGTGTGACCTCGGACTATGTTAAGGTAACGTGTGGAGTTCCCCAGGGTTCGGTCCTTGGCCCTGTACTCTTCAGCATCTACATGCTGCCGCTGGGTGACGTCATACGCAAATACGGTATTAGCTTTCACTGTTATGCTGATGACACCCAACTCTACATGCCCCTAAAGCTGACCAACACGCCGGACTGTAGTCAGTTGGAAGCGTGTCTTAATGAAATTAAACAATGGATGTCCGCTAACTTTTTGCAACTTAATGCCAAAAAAACGGAAATGCGGATTATCGGTCCTGCTAGACACCGACCTCTATTTAATAATACAACTTTAACATTTGACAACCAAATAATAAAACAAGGTGACTCTGTAAAAAATCTGGGTATTATCTTCGACCCAACTCTCTCCTTTGAGTCACACATTAAAAGCGTTACTAAAACGGCCTTCTTTCATCTCCGTAATATCGCTAAAATTCACTCCATTCTGTCCACTAAAGACGCCGAGATCATTATCCATGCGTTTGTTACGTCTCGTCTCGATTACTGTAACGTATTATTTTCGGGTCTCCCCATGTCTAGCATTAAAAGATTACAGTTGGTACAAAATGCGGCTGCTAGACTTTTGACAAGAACAAGAAAGTTTGATCACATTACGCCTGTACTGGCTCACCTGCACTGGCTTCCTGTGCACTTAAGATGTGACTTTAAGGTTTTACTACTTACGTATAAAATACTACACGGTCTAGCTCCAGCCTATCTTGCCGATTGTATTGTACCGTATGTCCCGGCAAGAAATCTGCGTTCAAAAGACTCCGGCTTATTAGTGATTCCTAGAGCCCAAAAAAAGTCTGCGGGCTATAGAGCGTTTTCCGTTCGGGCTCCAGTACTCTGGAATGCCCTCCCGGTAACAGTTCGAGATGCTACCTCAGTAGAAGCATTTAAGTCTCACCTTAAAACTCATCTGTATACTCTGGCCTTTAAATAGACCTCCTTTTTAGACCAGTTGATCTGCCGCTTCTTTTCTTTCTCCTATGTCCCCCCCTCCCTTGTGGAGGGGGTCCGGTCCGATGACCATGGATGAAGTACTGGCTGTCCAGAGTCGAGACCCAGGATGGACCGCTCGTCGGGACCCAGGATGGACCGCTCGCCTGTATCGGTTGGGGACATCTCTACGCTGCTGATCCGCTTGAGATGGTTTCCTGTGGACGGGACTCTCGCTGCTGTCTTGGATCTGCTTGAACTGAACTCTCGCGGCTGTGTTGGAGCCACTATGGATTGAACTTTCACAGTATCATGTTAGACCCGCTCGACATCCATTGCTTTCGGTCCCCTAGAGGGGGGGGGGTTGCCCACATCTGAGGTCCTCTCCAAGGTTTCTCATAGTCAGCATTGTCACTGGCGTCCCACTGGATGTGAATTCTCCCTGCCCACTGGGTGTGAGTTTTCCTTGCCCTTTTGTGGGTTCTTCCGAGGATGTTGTAGTCGTAATGATTTGTGCAGTCCTTTGAGACATTTGTGATTTGGGGCTATATAAATAAACATTGATTGATTGATTGATAATGAAGGTGAAGAGTAAGGAATGTCCTGACCACACATCTAGATGCCTAGACTGATTGTTGTCAAATGTTCTTTATTACATTATTTACATCTCTAATACATTTTTTATTAATTTATGATGACTCAGGTGTGATTCACTACAATAGGGCCCCACAGCACACTGGATTCCAGTGATTTGAAATACCACAACATTGGATATTGTTCAGATAAGTTACATTTAAGAACATGCACACAAAGCAACACGGCAGATGACAATGACGTGTGCATTTTCCGTACATACGTACTAGGTCGTGTTGCGCCGGCAACTAGGTCTTCAACGGTGGCATTGTTGTATGTGGACACGGATAAGGTTAGGTGGGATTTACCCTGGATAACCTCATCCGGCTTAGTGTAAACGGCTCCACATTTCAAAATGTACCCCTTGGGATACCTTCATGTAACCCCAGGGGTACGCGTACCCCCATTTGAGAACCACTGTTGTAAATGATGCTGTTTATCCAAAATATACAAAATAAGACTAATAGTGATTCGAAAAGTTAGCCCCGCAGTCATTAGCTTTTTGAAAATGTGGCCCCTAAAACAATTTAAAGCAAGTATGCCAACTCGGTTTCAGAACATCTCCGTGTTTGCTTCCAACAGTTGATTTGGCCAAGGCTGAAGCTATGCGTACATTACACTTCCTCATTCAACATCTCTTCTAATTTAAGTTTATTAAATTAGAAGAGATGTTGAGACGACAGGTTGTAGAGGACGCTGAAGGCTGTGCCATCACGGCACGCCCTTAATATTGCTGTTCGTGTGAAAACCGGGAGAATGATTACCCTGAGAGATTGTCGGGAGGGGAACTGATATTCGGGTGTTTCCCGGAGAGATCGCGAGAGTTGGCAAGTTTGTTGCTTGGGCGGGAAAGCCATTTAAGAAGGTGAATTCATTAAAAAGCGCATGTTAATTTTTTTAAAGAAATATGCCTATTCCGCCAGATTGTAGTTGAGATAGGCACCAGCGCCCCCCGCGACCCCAAAGGGAATAAGCGGTAGAAATGGATGGATGGATTTTCTTTTTTTGATCGATTGATTGAAACTTTTATTAATAGATTGCACATGCACAGTTCAGTACATATTCCGTACAATTGACCACTAAATGGTAACACCTGAATAAGTTGTTCAACTTGTTTAAGTCGGGGTCCACATAAATCAATTCCAGCGGCCCAGCCTCACCCAATTTCTGCATCCAGTGGCCCCCAGGTAAATTGAGTTTGAGACCCCTGTTTTAACACATTCAAAAACACACAAAAGTACCAAAAATTGCAGCCTTTACCTGTATTGATTTTTAGGTACCGGGAATTGGTACCGTATGGATTAAAATATGAAATGTCCACATCCATAGTCCTGAGGCCACGATAAATAGGTTATTTTGTTGTATTTATTGTTTTGCCAAAAGTGGCGTTATTGGACGGCACACTGTTCCACCTGAGGTGTTAATGCTAATGTCCTTCATCTCCACATGATGAACCGTCGTCAAGGAAAGGTGCCTCTCAGTCGCCCTGGTAACCACCGCCACCCAGCATGCTTGGTGTGAGTGACAGGGAGAAGGTGTGACAGAGGGAGAGCTTTGTGTAAATGGACATCTTGCAGAGATTGATGAGCTCATACTCACCAGCAGCTCCAAAAATGCCCACCAACATATCCACGTTTTCAAGCACAGACATATCATTTTAATACGACCCTTTTTAAAGTGCCGCACAGTCCCTTTGTCAAGGTGAAATGGAAAGACCGAAAGATATGAGTATGGCGTTGGCCCCATGTTTAAATGTATACTCTCTGAGCAAAGATGAACAAAGTGTGAGAGCGCAGCAGCAAAACAATTGTGTTCTCTGGTGAAAGATAAGTGGCTGCCATTGATTGGTGACAGCGGTGGCAGCCTGTGTTCATCTCACTCCCCTCTGTGCTTGCTCAAGCGAGACACTCTGAGAGTATGTTGCCCTCAGAAAAGTTGTTGCCCATTACCTGTGTGTGCCAATAGAAGTTGCCATTATACTGTCAATACAAGCCAAATAAGTAAGAAATATGTTGTGAGTACCACGCTGTACACGGTAATAATGCAAACCTGTCTGGAAATGTTTCACTGTCCAGTCTAACAGCTATTTGTTGTACTTGTCCATTTCCCTCCATCCATCCATTTTCCTCCGCTTATCCGAGGCCGGGTCGCCGGGGCAGGAAGCCCAGACTTTCCTCTTTCCAGCCACTTCTTCCAGCTCTTCCCGGGGGATCCAGAGGCGTTACCAGGCCAGCCGGGAGACATAGTCTTCCCAACGTGTCCTGGGTCTTTCCTGTGGCCTCCTACCGGTTGGACGTGCCCTAAACATCTCCCTAGGGAGGCGTTCGGGTGGCATCCTGACCAGATGCCCGAACAACCTCATCTGGCTCCTCTCAATGTGGAGGAGCAGCGGCTTTACTTTGAGCTCCTCACGGATTACAGAGCTTCTCACCCTATCTCTAAGGGAGAGCCCCGCCACCCAAAGAAGGAAGCTAATTTTGGCCGCTTGTACGCGTGATCTTGTCTTTTCGGTCATAACCCAAAGCTCATGACCATAGGCGAGGATGGGAACGTGGATTGACTGGTAAATTGAGAGCTTTGCCTTCCGGCTCAGCTCCTTCTTCACCACAACGGATCGATACAGCGTCCGCATTACTGAAGACGCAGCACCGATCCGCCTGTCGATCTCATGATCCACTCTTCCCTCACTCGTGAACAAGACTCCTAGGTACTTGAACTCCTCCACTTGGGGCAGGGTCTCCTCCCCAACCCTGAAATGGCACTCCACCCTTTTCCGAGCGAGAACCATGGACTCGGACTTAGAGGTTCTGATTCTCATCCCGGTCGCTTCTCACTCGGGTGTGAACCGATCTAGTGAGAGCTGAAAATCCTGGACAGATGAAGCCATCAGGACCACTTCATCTGCAAAAAGAACAGACCTAACCTCCAAACCGGATCCCCTCAACGACTTGACTGCGCCTAGAAACTGCTACTACTTGTCTATTTCTTTCAAGAAAAAAACTTCAAACAGATTGATTGTGGTACACACTTTGGAAGGGTGCACCCCAACTTTACTGCAACTATGGAGGCAGATATCAAAGCAAATAAGATGCTTCCTAACTCACAGGCATCACAGCCAAAGCAGACAGGAGCGCTTTATTACTACTGCGTGTTTTTATTTAAAGTTTTGTACTCACTCAAACTGTGCTGCATGAGCAACAGTAGTACCTCAACTCACCAGCACATGGCGTTCCATGAGCGAGCTCTGACTCAAAACACGCCTTCTAAACATAGCCACGCCCATTAAAATAAATTGAAATCCCAATGAATTCATTAATTGGTGCTTGGCCATCCCAAAACAGCACAATTGTTTGAAAGACATTATAATAGAAAAGGCCTGGTCAATTGTTTTTTGACTCGGGGGGCCCAATTTAGAGAATAAAATGTGTCTGGGGGCAGGTACATCTATTTTTAGGACCACTAATACAAAAACGCCCACAATAATGTTTGATTGAATGCTAAAAACGTTAAGACTGCCGGAAAAAACGAAATGGAATTTTACATTATTTTACTGAATGAGACAGCCAGAATGTACATAAAAATAAAGAATGTGGGATTTACAATATTAACTACTCAGTTGTGAGTTCAAACCCAGGCAAAGTCATACCAAAGATTATAAAAAAATGGGACCCATTACCTTCCTGCTTGGCACTCAGCATCAAAGGTTGGATTTGGGGGTTAAATCACCAAAAATTATTACCGGGTGTGGCTGCCGCTGCTGCCCACTGCTCCTTTCACCTCCCAGGGGGTAAACAAGGGGATGGATTTCAAGAGGACAAATTTCACCACACCTAGTGTGAGTGACAATCTTAGACTTAGACTTAGACAAACTTTAATGATCCACAAGGGAAATTGTTCAACACAGTAGCTCAGTTACAATGATGGAAAGTGTAAGGATGGAAAGGACAATGCAGGTATAAATAGACTAGATATAGCAATATAAAATATAACATATCTGCAAATATATACAATTTATACTTAATATGTGTACAACACGTTATATATACAGATGTATTATGTCCATAACATATTTATAATATATACCAATTACCATGTACAATATTACAGTATATGTGGCAGCCCAAGCATAAAATAGAGAGTAGATCCAGCAGAAAATAGAATATAGACATTAAAAACAGAGAGAAGTAGCTGACATAGAGGGTGTCAGGTA
Source organism: Nerophis ophidion (assembly GCF_033978795.1). NCBI lineage: Eukaryota > Metazoa > Chordata > Actinopteri > Syngnathiformes > Syngnathidae > Nerophis > Nerophis ophidion. The sequence goes on from NC_084616.1 coordinate 51,032,385, forward strand.
ATAGACAGATATCATCTATTGCTGTATGGGGAGTGATTATACAGCTGGATGGAGTGCGGAATGAAGGAGTTCTTGAATCGCACAGTGCGGGAAGGAAGCTGAAGGAGCCTGTTGGAGTATGAACTCCGCTGTCCCTCAATTGTCTGGTAAAGTGGGTGGGCAGGATTGTCCATGATGCCCAGCAGTTTGTCCAGTGTCCTCCTATCCCTTACTGACACAAACGCCTCCAACAAACCACGGCAAAGTACAGGGCACTGGCCACAACAGACTGATAATAACCCAACACCTTTCTGCACACATTAAAGGACCTAAGCTTCCTCAGGATCATTGGTACTTTAACTTTAACTTTAAGTATGGACAATAAAACACTGAATATTGACAACATATGAACGTCAGACTCCCTTTATCGACATATTTTACAATAAAGCGAAACGCAACAAAAATGCAACAAACACAGCGAATTATGAACGTAAAGGGGTAAAAAAACACCTACAATCAGGTAAACCTTATATATCACTAAACTTTAGAACTTTGTTGTAAAAAAACTCCTTCCGTGTCTGTCCCTGGCACCCGCATTTCAGGCTGGACGCTCTGGAAAGACACCGTGGAAACGCACCCCACCCACACTGCTTGGTGTCTCGTCTGAGCTGCTGTGACTTAGATTACCATAGTAACTAGTACATCATGCAAAAGCCCAGATTCCAACCATTGAAATACTTAGTATAGTTCAAGACTTCCAGTAATTTAAAAACATTGGAGAGCAGACTTTTGTAGGTGTCTCCTACCGCCTGCTTCTCCATTCAATAACAATAGGAACAAGGATATCCGTATGTTGCGTATGGACGTATTTGACTGATGAACCGGAGACATCAGAGTTGATAACAAGTGATATGTATGCCTGTGTAACAAATTGAATGCTCAACTGTCCAGTTGAGCCAAATCTAGATCATTTGCAGCTTTTCAATATTTCTAAGGATACAAGTTTGTTTGGACGTTTGTGGCTGAATGCCGCGGAGGCTGGCTGCAGCTTGTGTGATGCGGACTGATGCTGCAGCTGGTAGGCCGTTAACAGATAGGACATGTTTTTAATGATTTGTTCCTCTCATTCAGTCGTCGGCTTCTCCTCTTTCATGTTAATTTTCTTAGTTTTAGTGGTTTGAAGACCAGATTGTGTCGATCTCTGAGCGGCGCTCTATGGCGCACGTCAATCGTCTAATCGTCTTTTGCTTGTTTTTTTATTTATTACTTCAACTGATAGTGAAACTGATACAACATCATATCAAAAATAACAAAAAACAAGAGACCGCTCGTATCTCAAATAACACGTAAGGCAAGGTAGTCTTAAGTTGAGGTATCACTGTACTTTAACAGACCAACCCTCACGCTGTCAAAAAATGGTATGATTTGGTGGAAAATCCAGTTTTACATTGGTTTTCATCAGTAAGCAGTTCCAAAAAGTCAGACAGAAAGTAAATTGTACGAAAACAGAAGCAACTTTTTCCTCCACAAATAATGTAAATCAAATGAATCCATTCCAGACACCCAAAACTATTGCCACAAAACACATTTTATAGAGAATATTTATTGTTTTTTATGCAGTAAACAATGCAAAAATACATATACAGTAAATGGTGGATGAAAGAAAAAATAAATAAACATTTCAATCAATCAGCTTATTTATTTGTTAAAAAGGAATAAGTGCAATAAAAAAATCCCAATTGTACTCAAATAATTACAAGTAAAAAAGGAGTTTGAAGAAGCACACCTTATTTGTGTTTATTTTGTAAAAGCCATCATCTTGTACTGTTTCTTAAATCATTAGTACATTGTTTAAATCATTTGCTTAAAGGCCTACTGAAACCCACTACTACCCACCACACAGTCTGATGGTTTATATATCAATGAAATATTAACATTGCAACACATGCCAATACGGCCTTTTAAGTATACTAAATTACAATTTTAAATTTCTCGGGAGTTTCGTCTTCGAAACATCGTGTAATGATGAGGTGTACGCAAGACTTCATGTGTTTTTATGAAGTATGAGCGCTGCGCACACACAGCTAAAAGTCGTCTGCTTTAACGGCATAATTATACAGTATTTTGGACATCTGTGTTGCTGAATCTTTTGCAATTTGTTCAATTAATATTGGAGAAGTCACAATAGAAAGATGGAGTTGGGAAGCTCTAGTCTTTAGCCACACAAACACATGGTGATTCCTTGTTTAAAATTCCTGGAGGTGAAACTTTCCTATGGATCACAGCGCGGTCAAGCCAACATGGATCCCTACCAAATGTCAACCAGCAGGTCTCGGTGAGAAAATTGTGGTTAAAAAGTCAGTTCTTACCGGAGAAAACCTGAGCTTGTGCCGTCCAAAGCTGCCGTCGACTCCCCTGAGACACTGCGCGTCAAGACACCCGTGGGGACACCCTTCCGACTATCAGGTACTATTTAACTCACTAAAACACTAGCAACACAATAGAAAGATAAGGGATTTCCCAGAATGAACCTAGTAAATGTGTCTAAAAACATCGGAATCCGTCTTTTCTAGTCCGTCGCTATCAATATCCTCAAACACGAATCTTTCATCCTCCCTCAAATTAATGGGGAAATTGTCGTTTTCTCGGGCCGAGTAGCACTTTTTGTTGGAGGCTCCCATTATAAACAATGTGAATATGTGAGGAGCCATCAAACATGTGATGTCATCGTCTGTGACTTCCGGTAGAGGCAGGGCTTTTCTCTTAGCACGGAAAGTTGCGAACTTTATCGTGGATGTTCTCTACTAAATCCTTTCAGCAAAAATATAACAATATCTCGAAATGATCAAGTATGACACATAGAATGGACCTGCTATCCCCGTTTAAATAAGAAAATCTCATTTCAGTATGCCTTTAACAATGCATAGGATTCTTCTTTTATTCTATTACATAACTCTTTAATTTTTTATTGGCGGTCATCACAATTTGCAACATAAAATCCCGATACATTTTCACTAAAACACCATTATTTTATCACTATGTATGACATGAACTTTTAACTTTTTTTTTTTTTTAATGTTTAATTTTGTATTATTCGTATCAAAAAATAGTTTTATAATTGAAAAGACCTAGTGAAAACAAGCCGATGTGTGAACCTGTGTATGTCTGCAGAGTGCAAGTAGAGATGGCTGATACCAATAAGCGATAAAGTAGCGGAGAGCAACATGGAGAGTAACCTAACCGAGATTTAAACTCAAAGTGAAGTAAGTGACTCTAGGGAGCAACTGTCACATCTTATTAATGTCAGTGCTCCACTGTGTTGTCATTGTTTTGGCCCGCACTCGCCATCGGGCTTTGCCAATATTGTTGTCCATTTTCTAGCTGGAAAATTCCATAATATCGTTAATTATGTCGACAAGTTTAAGATTACCATACTATATAAGTCGTAACGCCACCGGTGTTGGGTCTGTGAAAGCATTGTCTTATTTTCTCTCATATCAGCTTGGCATTATTAACATATCTGACACATATTTAAAACGATGGGCATCTAAATTAAAGACTATCAGGAGGTTTGTTTGGATATCTTTGCTGCAGTTCCTCAAAATAGACATGTTCATCAAGCCTATTCTTATCCACTTTCTTCCTCATCCCTCCTTTAATGCTCTTTAATTAGCCTACTTTACCCTCCTCTTCCTCTTCCTCTCCTTATCCTGCATGCCTCAGCAGCTTCTCCTTCCTGTCTGTCTGTGTTGGCATGAGCTTCGCTGGCTCTACCCCCGCCTGCCTGCACTTTATGCTGATTGGACCAGCTGTTCCACTTAAATTCACCATGGCAACCACAACCTGTTGCCTAGCAACCCAACTCCTCTCTCTGATTCCCGCCAGTGTTCTCCACAGGCAGAAGGAGAGGGAACGAGACAGAAAATTCCCTCAGATTGTTTACGTGTGTGTGCGTGTGTTTATGTGTGTATGTGTGTGTGTGTGTGCGTGTGTGTATGGGTTTGTTTCCTGATCCGCTGTGAGTCAAAAGGAAATGTGTTGAGTGTACCAATGAGATAAAGCCAAATAAGTTCACATGCAGGCCAGAGGGAGCGACGAGGCTAGTGTGGATATTTTCCACTCAGCAATGATGGACACATTTTTTATGCTATAAAAGCTACTTGTACTTATATACATGCTAAATAAATATGTATGCCAGTTGTGTGTGTGCGTGTGTGCACGTGTGCATGTGTGTGTGTGTGTGCGTGCGTGTGTATCAATATCTTCTGTGGACTGGACTTGTCCTCTCAGGCGTGATGAAGCGAGGGTACATGCAAGTCCCTGCTAAAGAATTCATGGTGCTGCAGCTCTCAGAGGCCCCACTGTCAGTGTTGCCTCATGGCCCAAGCATACTAATCAGAGACACTCGACAGTGACAGGCGCACATGCACACGCACACACACTTGCAGTCGTCTTCTTTTAAGCTATAAATTAGATATTCTAATGAATTTTTTCCTGCAGCCTGGGAACGAGTCCCGAGGCTAGATAATCCAATTGATCATCCCTGAGGATTAAGACCACAGTTTTCAGGTCTGCTCTCACCTAAAGTCATTAAACCAAAGACACAGAAGACGTGCACAGAGTCTGCAACTTTGCATGGTCACTTATCCTTTTTTTACCGTTGATACATACAGTATTGCGATTATGTGTGCGTGGATTGGTGCTGAAATGCAAATATGTCCCCTGTAGGAAACAAACATTTCACTGATGCAAAGTACCAACAAAAATAAATCATCAATCAATCAACCAATGTTTATTTATATAGCCCTAAATCACATGTGCCTCAAAGGGCTGCACAAACCACAACGACATCCTCGGTATGGCCCACATAAGGGCAAGGAAAAACTCACCCCAGTGGAACGTCGACCTTGATGACTATGAGAAACCTTGGAGATGGATGTCGAGCGGATCTAACATAATATCGTGAAAGTCCAATCCACAGCGGATCTAACGTAACTGTGAGAATCAAGTCCAAAGTGGATCCAATATAGTAGCGAGAGTCCCATCCAAAGTGGAGCCATCAGGGAACCATCCCAAGCGGAGGCGGATCAGCAGCGCAGAGATGTCCCCAATCGATGCATAGGCGAGCGGTTCATCTTGGGTCCCGACTCTGGACGAGCGGTCCATTCTGGGTCCCGATTTTGGACAGCCAGTACTTCATCCATGGCCATCGGACCGGACCCCCTTCACAAGGGAGAGGGGGACATAGGAGAAAAAAGAAAAGAAACGGCAGATCAACTGGTTTAAAAAAGGGGTTTATTTAAGGGCTAGAGTATACAAAAAAGTTTTAAGATGAGACTTAAATGCTTCTACTGAGGTAGCATCTCGAACTGTTACGGGGAGGGCATTCCAGAATACTGGAGCCCGAACAGAAAATGCTCTATAGCCCGCAGACTTTTTTTGGGCTCTGGGAATCACTAATAAGCCGGAGTCCTTTGAACGCAGATAAAAGCTGTTGTGCTGTTTTCCACTGACATGTGATTTGTTGGCGTTTGTCCAAGAAAATATAATATGTCTTCCCAAAATGGCTGCCAAACAAATAAACAACCAACGTGTTTTATGGGTACAAGAGGAAAGAGAATCACACACAATGAAATCCTTCATTAAACATGTAAAATGAGGTTGCCCTTTTTTCACCCTATTTTCCGTGAACTTTCCTTTATTTTCCAAAGCAAAGGTTGACATTTATACAATACCAGTCAGAAGTATAGCGAATGTGTCCAAACTTTGCTGTCAATCCATCAAAGTTTACTTACACAACCCTTAATCACAAATGTCTCAAAGGGCTGCACAAGCCACATGGACATCCTCGGCTCAGATCCCACACAAGGGCGGCCCAATGGGAACAACGAGAAACCCCTGAAGGGGGACCCTCCCCTGGGTGACCGGTGCAATGGATACCGAGTGGATACAGTTAATAATGTGAGAGTCCACTCCATAGTGAGGCCAGCAGGTAATCCTCTTTTATGTAGACAAATCGGGGCACAGAGACCTCAGCGACTGATGCACTGAGGAGCGGTCCATTCTCGGTCCCGACTTTGAGCAGCTGGCGCAACCTCTGTCAAGACTGATCCTTAGCCAACTAATAATTTCTCCACGCAGGAGTAGTGGGTAGAGCATAAAAGAGAGATGGCACATCAACTGGTCTAATAAGTGGCCTATTTAAAGGCTATAGTATAAAAATAAGATTCAAGATGGGACTTAAACGCTTCTATTGAGGTAGCAACTCTAACTGTTACCAGGAGGGCATTCCAGAGTACTGGAGCCCAAATAGAAAATGCTCTATAGCCCGCAGACTTTTCTTGGGCTTTGGAAATCACTAATAAGCCGGAGTTCTTTGAACGTAGATTTCTGGCGTACAATACAATCAGCAAGATAAGATGGAGCTCGACCGTTTAGTATTTTATATGTAAGTAGTAAAACCTTAAAGTTACATCTTAAGTGCACAGGAAGCCAGTGCAGGTGAGCCATTATAGGCGTAATATGATCGAACTTTCTTGTTCTTGTCAAAAGTCTAGCAGCCTCATTTTGTACCAACTGTAATCTTTCAATGCTCGACATAGGGAGACCCAGAAATGATATGTTACAGTAATTGAGACGAGACGTAACGAACGCGTGAATATTGATCTCGGCGTCGGTGGTGGACAAAATGGGACGGATTTTAGCAATATTACAGAGATGAAAGAAGGCTGTTTTAGTAACACTCTTAATGTGTGACTCAAATGAGAGAGTTGGATTGAAAATAATACCCAGATTCTTTACCGAGTCACTTTGTTTAATTGTTTTCTTGTCAAATGTTAGGGTGGTATTAATAAATAAGTGCTGGTGTCTAGCAGGACAGATAATCAACATTCCTGTTTTCTTTGCATTAATATGCAAAATGTTGCTGGACATCTATTGTTTAATTTCAAATTTTGAAATCATTTTTCATTTGATTTACCCTGAAAATCGACTGAAAGTATTCACAGAGATTGTTAGATGCTAAGTGTTAATTTAGCTGCTGTGCAGCAATTTTCCCGAGGGGTTTCGAGATAAAGAGAAGGTGGTACACCAGCCAGTAGTTTACCAGGAGGTCAGGATCAAGGTTAGGTCTTTTGAGCAGAGGACGAATAACCACTTTTTTGCATGCTAGGGGAACAGTACCAGAGGAAAGTGATAAGTTTATAATAATTAGCACTGATGGTCGGCGTGGCATGTTTGGGGGAGTGGCCGTGCCAGCAACCTAAGGGTTCCCGGTTCGATCCCCACCTTCCACCAACCTTGTCACATCTGTTGTGTCCTTGAGCAAGACACTTCCCCCTTGCTCCTGATGGATCGTGGTTAGGGCCTTGCAAGTGAAAGTGTGTGTGAATTGGTGAATGTGGAAATAGTGTAAAAGCGCTTAGAGTACTTTGAAGGTAGAAAAGCTCTCTACAAGTATAACTCATTTACCATTTTATAGAACCCAGTTGGAGCTGGAATGCGGTTTTTTTTTATCTCCTTTTTCAATGAGCAGCTGCCGTCTGGCAATCCCCACCCTCATTATAATTACATTATCTGCATACATCAGTCGATCAGCAACAAAGTCTGAGATTACATTTAAATTTCTTGACCTGAATTTTAACCAAGTATTTGCAATATTATTATTATAAGTACTAATGCAGACAAACTATTTTTTACAGCACATTGTCACAGAGCGCTAACAAGCTTGTTGCAACTGTATTGGTGTCAAGAACTGATGAGGTGCTTTCTCCCCTCGGAGCTCAAGAAAGTTTATGCTAGATCAGGGGTGTCCAAACTCTGCCCTGCAGGCCAAGTGCGGCCCGCAGGCGTCTTCAGTGCAACCCCGAGACATCATAAATTTAAGAAGATTTAATTCCCTGTGAATCAATTCGGAGTGATCTTGCCACCCACTTTTGGGCAAAGTTAAAATTGATGGTCCATGACCATGAGGTTCATTAAGAAGGAACTTGAGCATAGCATAACTTTTATTGACCTTATCCAAATAACTTTTCCTGCTCATGGTTTAAATGAACTATAACCAAAAGATAAAGTCAACAAACATTTACATATAACACACCTCCTGCTCATTGAACTTTGTGAACATTATAAAACATGTTCAAGCACGATATATAATTTGAAATTAAAAACATGTAAATTCAGGGGCAGCAAGGTCGCACAGGGGTTAGTGCGTCTGCCTCACAATACAATGGTCTTGAGTAGTCCTGGCTTCAATCCCGGGCTGGGGATCTTTCTGTGTGGAGTTTGCATGTTCTCCCCGTGACTGCGTGGGTTCCCTCCGGGTACTCCGGCTTCCTCCCACTTCCAAAGACAATACTAAATTGGCCCTAGTGTGTGAATGTGAGTGTGAATGTTGTCTGTCTATCTGTGTTGGCCTTGTGATGAGGTGGCGACTTGTCCAGGGTGTACCCTGCCTTCCGCCCGATTGTAGCTGAGATAGGCACTAGCACCCCCACAACCCCAAAGGGAATAAGCGGTAGGAAATGGATGGATGGGACAAATAAACTCACTGCAGTGGATGATGGGTGATATGCAAAACACTCGCTTCAGATTTCGCCATGTTTGGTGAGCATTTTAGCAGCTTGATTTTTCTGATTGATTACAAAACTTTGAGGAGGATGTCAGGGAAGTAAACAAGGTAGGAGTCGAACTTTGACACACTCTTAAAATAAAACATTTTTCGTTGATACCTAATGTTCCAAAGTCATCAGGATGTAATTTGGAGTGAGGTGTTGTCAAAGTTGAAGTAGCTGAAGTTATGTGTTGTTCCGTCTGTTCTAGCTTGCTTCAATCAATGCAAAAATAATTGTTATTTTGGTATAAATGATTGTTGTTACGTCACAATCAAACACTGTTGTGTGGCGAAGAAAATATCGTCATAATGCGTATATTTGTGTAGGCGTGTGTGTGCGTGCGAATGCATCCATATACAACAAAACATTAGAAGAAGAGTACACAAAATAAAATGCAAGCAGCTAACCCTTTCTTTTTCTCTGCTTTTTGAGCACCACACCAATGTCTGCGTTGGAGTTTATTCCAGCTGGGAGTGTGAAGATGACCATGAAGGTGCTACCAAAACACATATTACGCAATATGAAATGGCCTCTAGTCCTCTGCAGATGATGTCAGCATGCTGATAAGGCCTGTCCACATTTTGGGGGTAAAAGTGGGTGTTCCAAAATGTGCTGAAATTGTTTTGAAAAGAATCACTACTGCCCTGCGATGAGGTGTCGACTTGTCCAGGCTGTACACCGCCTTCCGCTCGATTGTAGCTGAGATAGGCACCACCGCCCCCGCGACCCTAAGGGGAATAAGCGGCAGAAAATGGATGGATGGAGAATCACTACTGTGTCTATTTTGGGGGCAATTTTACCTGTAGACATAATTTTTGTAGGCCAGAACTCTGAGATACAGTAAGTACCAATGTTGTCAGCATTAGAGGGACATTTTAGGGTTTTGCACTGCACTGCAATACAAGTTGGGAATAGAACCAAATCTACAACTCCTCATCTTCCAATCTTCTTAATGAAAATGTCCATGTTGAGGAAAAGCAAGCAAATGAACATGTGAACGAACAGGAGGATGGAGAAAGATTGCACCAGATGGATTCCACTTTGGTCCTGCTGTTCTGCCAACACGATAATGATCATCTCAAGTACACACTTCAATTGTTTTCTTACTTTGATGTACTGTGTACTACACATACTTTCTCTCCTTTAAACAACCTTTATTCAACCAGATAAGAAACCCGTTGAGATCAAGATCTCTTTCACAAGGGTGACCTGGCCAAAAGGTCAACAGCACATGTCACAGAGCAATTTCAGAAAAGTAATACGTTAAGACATCCATCCATCCATCCATTTTCTACGGCTTCTCCCTTATGGGGGCTGTAGGCGGAGTACACCCTGGACAAGTCGCCACCTCGTCACAGGGCCAACACAGATAGACAGACATTATTCATGCTCACAAATGCATAAAATAGAACTGTAAAACAACAAATATTTACACCTTTTAAAAACACAGGCACTGTGCAAACGTCTCTCGCTGTCTGTTCCTCAGGATAGAACAGAAGGCTCCAAGTGGAAGTACTTCAAAGAGTTTCAGTTTCGTCTGCAATGCATTTCATGCCAGAGAGGCAGCAGTGCCAAAAGCTCTTCTGCCAAATTCAGTCCGTACATGGGGAATAGTTAAAACATACAAATTGTTAGAGCGTAATGCATAAGAGCTTTTTTTTCTGTGTAACAAAGTACACAAGTATGGAGGCATTAAACCTAAAAGAGCCTTATAAATGATAGTCATTCAATGTGTGTATCTGCGTGCACTCAATGAAGATAAGTCTGATTTTATATACAGTTGACAGTGGTGGGTGAGACTACGACAGCCAGAAACAAATCTTAGTGCTGAGTGAAAAAAAGTGTCCAAGGACTGGAGGCATTTAAATGAAGCAGTAAAATAAAGCATGTGTCCATAATCAATTACGGGCAAGATAGTCACTGCCACCAATTTCTTTTTGACTTCAAGAGAAAAGCAGTTTGAATTTCTTATAAGAAACCAAGCTTTACCCTAGGCTTAGAGACCAAGTTGTTAATATGGGCTTTAAATGAACGCTCCTGATCAAGAGTAAAACCCAAGTACTTGTAATTTAAAACCTGCTATATAGGGTGTGGATTTGATGTTACAATATTTGTAATATTTTTTAGTAGCACCTTTGAATGAGAGAAAACCATTAACTTGTTTTTATCTATATTTAAAACCAATTTAAGATCAAATAGGCGAGCCTGGATGACATCATAAGCAGCTTGTAAAAACGCCTGACTGATCGAGGTTGAACAGCAATAAATAAAGGTGTCCTCTGCATAAAAATGTGTCATTCCATTTGACAAATTATTGCAAACATTTTTTGTGTAGATAAAAAAAATAAAATGGGCCCCAGCACTGAGCCTTGCGGAACTCCTTTGGTAATGTCCAGTAATGAAGAGGTCGTCCCAGCCACCTGTACATGTTGTGTTCTGCTGGAAAGATGCTGCATTTTTAGATAATCCAAAGTAATGAAGGGCTTGGATTAACAAACTGTGATCTACTGTGTCAAATGCTTTTGACAAATCAATAAATACGGCGACACAATATTTCTTCCCGTCTATAACCTCGATTAAGTCATTTAAAACCTTAAGAATAGCTGTCATAGTGCTATGCTGTTTTCTAAAACCAGATTAAAACGGAGATAAAATATTGTTTCATTCTAAAAAAATCCTTTAGTTGGTTACTGATGATCTTCTCAAACAATTTCCCTAAAATGTATAATTTAGAAATTGATCTGTAATTATTTATATTTGTGAGTTAACACCCTTTTAGCAGGGGAAGAACAAAGGCCGATTTTATCGATTTTTGGAATGCTTTTACTTGTTAGACCTAAATTAAAAATATGCGAGAGAGGCTCAGCAACATAATCAGCAGCCACTTTTAAAGAAAAAGGGTTCAATTTGGTCAGGTCCTGCTGCTTTAGTTGTGTCCAGGCTCTTTAGTGCACTGTTTACTTTAGATACTGATACAGGTATGAAGTCAAAATTGCAGATGCTGCATCTATTTACAGCTTGCAGTATATTTGGCATATTCACATTAGTTACACCAACATTTGACAATTGAGGATTCAACAACTCAAACAAGGATCCGACAGAAACAAAATACTTATTAAAACAATTTTATATAGTTGTCTAATCAGACAAAGTACCAGATTGAGTGATTAAAGAATTTGGAAAGTAATTTGTTGTCACATGATTTAAAGAAGCTTTTATGGTTTGCTAAAACTTTTTGGGGTCATTTATATATATTTTGCATTCATGCAGGTAAAAATCTGACTTGGCTCTCTTAACAAGCGAAGTACATTTATTTCTAAACTGGCCAAAACTACGCCATTCAACCTCTGTCTTTGTTTTTCGAGCCTTGGCTCAAGCAACGTCTTTCTCTTTGAGAAGATTTCCAATTTCAGAGGAAAATCAGGGATTATTTCGGCCTTTAATTCTACATTTTGGAAAGGGAGCATATTTATTGACTAAAGTATTTCAACGCTATCTCAACATCATCAATTAAAGCAACTATGTTTTACTGAAAGGCAGCTAAGTTGTATATAAAAGCTCGGAGGCAAACGTTTTTAATATATTTTTTGCATGTAATTGTGGGTTTGAATTTTGGTAGTTTTCAGTTTCTTACAGCTGCAATTGTACAATGATCACTCAAGTCCCTGACAAACACCCCCAGTATCAGTGTACTTATGGGGAGCGTTTGTTAGAATTAGATCAAGTAAAGATGATTTTGATACGTCTTTAGTATTGGGTCAAGTTGTGGAAGTGATTTAATGAGTTAAACTTAGTGAGTTGCATACAGCTTTAAGGTTATCAGAAGAGGAAGTCAACCAGTTCAAATTTAAATCACCAACCAAGAGAAGTTCACTAGCATTTAACACACTCATAAAGGATGCAAGAGAGGCAAGGGCTTCAGTGGAGGCAGAGGGAGGTTTACAACACCCTACAATTGTGAGGGGTTAGCCATGCGAGAATTCAAACTGCAGGGCAAAGAGTTCAAATTGTTTAGTGATTGACATTGATGATATTTTTTTATATACATAGCCACTCCACCTTTTTCAGGACGATCGCATCTGGAGATATTATATCCATTTATAGCAATGTCTTTGTCAGAGACTGCTTTGCTTAGCCAGGTTTCTGATAAGAAAAAGATGTCTGCATTATTGTTTGAATCCAGATTTTGACTAAGTCTAATTTTGGCAGTAGACTTCTAATATTTGAATGAATTAAACAGAGACCTGACCTAGCTCTAAATTCATCAGGGGTACTGATGTTGTATAAAGCTGGGCCTGGATTTGGTTAAACATTGCCTGATAGCAGAAGAAAGGGCAATTTAAAGATTTTCTGTTTCACATCACAAGGTAACCCGATAAAAACATTACTTGGCTTCACAATGTCAAAATTTGTAATTTCAGAAGGAGTAAAACATCTATTTAACACAGAAGTACACCATAAATGAAGCTGATTAGAATTATGTAGCTCTGACACACATGTGGACATCAATAACCTTTGTGTAAATTCTGTAGTTCCGAAAGATCAAGTGATTGTTATTGCGTTCGGTAGAGTTAAAGGTTGGTAGAGCACCTGGTCAGGTACCCCATTACAATTGCAGGAAAAAGCATTGATATTAAATAGAGAGCTTGTGTCAACGTCATTGTTAAATTGTTTTACTACCTACCCAGGTCCGATTTACAAAAAATTTATAAAAAATGGTAAAATGGTTGTACTTGTATAACGCTTTTCTACCCCTTTTTAAGGAGCCCAAAGCGCTTTGACAGTATTTCCACATTCACACACACACATTCACACACTGATGGCGGGAGCTGCCATGCAAGGCGCTTACCAGGGCCCATCAGGAGCAAGGGTGAAGTGTCTTGCCCAAGGACACAACGGCTGTGACTAGGATGGTAGAAGGTGGGGATTGAACCAGTAACCCTCAGATTGCTGTCACGGCCACTCTCCCAACTTCGCCACGCCGTCCCCCAAAGTACAAAGTTCAGATGTCCAGGCTACGACGGTTCTCCCGTCCAAAGGCAAAACTTAGTAACTCACTTCTAGCTGATTTTGAGAAAACAAAGGAAAACCAATCCATCTTGATGCTGTCTTACAAAGATCTACAAAGTAATCAAACATATAGATGTTTTCTCGAGCTTTCATTTTCTTGCCGATTGAGCCATAGATTGAATCTGGGGGTCTGGAAATTTTTCCATTTTAATTTTTTTCTTTGTCATGAAAAAGGGACGTTTTTGTCATGAAAAAAGGAGGTTTTTGTGGTTGGTGCACTAATTGTAAGTGTATATTGTGTTTTTTATGTTGATTTAATACAAATAAAAAATAAAAAAATATATATACATATATATTTTTTAAAAATAAAAATCAATAAAAAATACTTCTGCGGCCCGTTACCAATTGGGTGGTTGGGGACCACTGCACTAATGTAAAGCATATCACCTAGGAACTCCAAAATTATTATCAGCTCAGTTTTGACCAAAATTGAGTTACTGGGTTTTGCCTTTGGACGGGAGAGTTAGAAGGCCAAGCTAAGGCTAGCAGAGGCCCAGCCTTAGTCAGTCTGAGGCTAGGACAGATGCAGGCTGTGGCAGATGGGAGACCAAGATGAAGCTAGCCGATCCAGTCTGTAGGCAGCGGAAGGCCAGGATGAAACTAGCAACCCAGTCTGTAGGCAGCGGAAGGCCAAGCTAGGGCCAGGGTAGATCTAGACTGTGATAGGTGGAAGGCCAAAATTAAAGCCAGCAAAACATCTCTTGGCTTCAGCAGGTCGAAGGCCTCTAGATTTCCAAATCCAACAAGAGCAGTGAGAAAAGCCACTTTTTTAAAGTAAGTCTTCATTCATCAATAAATTGGCTAATAAAGAGATTAAAACAGATAGAAATTCAGATCAATTTGACAAGCAGACAAACAAAAGACAGTGCTGTCGACCATCATTGGTGACACTCCTGACTAAATATAAAATTGTCATAAAACATAACACCTACAGTACATGAACGTCTTCTGCCGTTAGTCATATTTGAACTCTTAATTATTTCATTAACTCTGCCAAACATTGCCACCGGAGGGACAGATATGTGTAAGAGAGAAGAGTAATCACAGCAGTGTAGAAGTGCACATACAACACTTGCAGCGCCTCTAAAAGCAAAGTTGTTATAAGTAATTTGCATGACGGTGCAAGCCTCGTCCATTAAAGAATAAGACAAAGGAAACGAGGCTCTTCTGGTAATTGAAACAGGTTTCTTGAGAGCCTGCCAGTTATCCCCCCTAAGGATTTAAAGCAACTCTGGGAGCTTTGTGTCCACAGAGGTCCCATAACCAATCTATCTAATTGGGAAGATTCAGCTCCCAACATGAGGAACTGCCCTCACGTGCACAAAACCTGAAGGTGTCACAATTTGACTTCTGCTTGTGTCCTTCAAAAAGTTGGAGGGTTTGACACCTAAAAGTTTCTAACAACAACAAAACATGTTTTGTCCAAATCATTTTGTAAGGATTATGTTCATCATTGCATTAGGAGATAAAGAGTCTGATCTACTACAAACTTGATAGCACACACAAGGCCGGTCTATTAAGCTTGTGCGCCGAGGATTGTGTGTGTTAAATGAGCAACATAAAGAGCGCAATCTCTTGAGCAAGTTTGCCTTCATGTATAGGCAGAATAATGTGTATGTTGATTATCCGAACACCCACAATAATGCAAATATAATTATTTGGCGCCTGCAATATGACTCATCAACCCTGCTGCTGTTTGCCACCGCTGTTTTTGTGTCTATGTTTAGCATGTTTAGAAACTACATGCAAATTGGTATAGTTCATTGTGGTAATGACAGACGATGAAAAGGAAATTATCCATCCATATGTGTAGCAACATATGTGGATGTCAGAAATAAAAACAAGACATGTCACAAATCCTGCAATTAATTTTTTTAAACTTAAAGATGACTTAAGGGGCTGATTCGGAGTCCTCCATTCATCCATTTTCTACCGCTTGTCCCTTTCTAGGTCATGGAGGCTGCTGCAGCCTATCTCTGTTGCATTTGGGCGGAAGGCTGTGTACACCCTGGACAAGTTTCCACCTCATCACAGGGCCAACACAGATAGACAAACAACATTCACACACATTCACACACAAGGGCCAATGTATTGTTGCCAATCAACCTATGCCCAGGTGCATGTGTTTGGAGGTGGGAGGAAGCTGGAGTACCCGGAAGGAACCCACGCAGTCACGGGGAGAACATGCAAATTCAACACAGAAAGATTCTGAGTCCGGGATTGAACTCAGGACCTTCGTATTGCGAGGCACATACAGCAGACACCAACCCTGTAATTTTTTGTGTCCGGATCGTTCCAGTCAGGAGCGGCAAATGAGGACCAAAAACAGCCTGATTATCTCTATGGGCCTGATTTACTAAGATCCTAATACTACACGCAATCTATCAAATAGCGTGTACTACTTGCATGCGATTCACTAAGACTGCATGTGCAACTGAAATGTGGTGCAGGCGGGCATTATTTAAATGAGGATTTTGCATCTACTATGAGTGTCACCATTCACATTCACTGCGCATCCATGTTATCATGCTTCTACCTTTCATTTTATGCTATGTTTTCAAACATGCAGGAGACATATTCCACTTTTTATCTGACACTGCTAATAAAGGAACAGGTGATTAGATAATTTGTTCCAGCTGAGATATCCACTCTCCTGTCAGCTGATTCATGGCCGGCCCCTGCACACACCCCGCCCACAGGGAACGCGTGGACCACGCCCCTCTCTACATGGACACTTTAAACATTCACATCTGCACAAGGAGTTTAAAAAGTGGCATGTAATATAGTTAACAGCTTCCCCCTTGCACATATACAGTAGACACAAGACACGCACACGGCTGCTTGGCTTGTTGAAAATTATTAGAGCAGTCCAAACCGCCCACGTAACATAAATTAATGCAAGTGAATTGACTGAATTTCCTAACAAATTCACAGTATTTGATTTGTGTTTTATCATTATTTACCTGCTACTTGTCTTATCTGTGTATTTTTAACGTTGTTTTCAGTGTTTACAAATTATTGTATTAGTCTTAAAGCACAGATCAAAATTGGCAACCATAAATCATGAAGCATTTATTACAATGTCAATAAAGCTTTCTATTTTATTCTTACCTAATCTTGGATTATGGCAGGCTATATTTAAGATGTGAAATAATTGTAAACTGTTCATTCAGTGTAACGAGAAAAGCCCATCTGTTTAATTCACTTTTCAATTTTAGCTCCAATCTTCTAAAATTGTTCTTTGGGTGCAGAAACAAATGTTTAATCATAAATTTTATCATAAATAAAATCACAATTTCAGAAGGGTTAAAACCAATAAAAATCAGTTCCCAGTGGCTTATTTTATTTTTAGAAGTTTTTTTCAAAATTTTACCCGTCCCGGAATATCCCTAAAAAAAGCTTTAAAGTGCTTGATTTTCGCTATTTGCGAAGCCACTGTCCATTTTCCTGTGACGTCACATAGCGATGCCAATACAAACAGATGGTGGATAGCACAGCAAGATATTAGCTCGGATTCAGACTCGGATTTCAGCGGTTTAAGCGATTCAACAGATTATGCATGTATTGAAACGGATGGTTGGAGTATGGAGTCAGATAGCGAAAACGAAATTGAAGAAGAAACTGAAGCTATTGAGAGAATAGCTATTGACGCTATTCAGCCATGCATGTCTGCCTTAGCATCGCCGGTAAAATTGTGCGGACCAAACGATCAGGACTTTCGCATTGACACTGGAGCAACTTCAATCCGTCTATTGTTAAGTGTTTGTTTCGCATTGAATGTGGGTGGAAGGAAACGCTGGATGTAAATATAGTTTCAAATGTACATACAGGTAGCCTAAATAGCATGTTAGCATCGATTAGCTGGCAGTCATGCCGCGACCAAATATGTCTGATTAGCACATAAGTCAATAATAACATCAACAAAACTCACCTTTGTGATTTCGTTGACTTTATCGTTGGGAATGCATCTGCTTTGAGTGTCGCAAAATATCCAGACATTCTTGCCATCTCTGTCAGGTAAAAACCGAACGAGGGACTTTCGCATCTCTTGACACTGGAGCAACTTGAATCCGTCGATTGGTAAGTGTTTGTTTGGCATTAAATGTGGGTGGAGAGAAAGGCTGGATGCAAATATAGCTACAAATGAGGCATAATGATGCAATATGTACATACAGCTAGGCTAAATAGCATGTTAGCATCGATTAGCATGCCGTGCTAATTGATGCACATTCTACGTAAATCAACTTGAATCCGTCCCTGATCGTGTTGTTATACCCTCCGACAACACACCGACGAGGCATAATGTCTCTAAGGTACCGGAAAACAGTCGAAAAAACGAAAAATAAAAGAGCTGATTTGACTTGCTGCGTGTAATGGGGTGGGGAAAATGGCGTTGACTACCTAGGTGACGTCACGTTCTGACGTCATCGCCCCGAGAGCGATAAATTGAAAGGCGTTTAATTCGCCAAAATTCACCCATTTAGAGTTCGGAAATCGGTTAAAAAAATATATCGTCTTTTTTCTGCAACATCAAGGTATATATTGACGCTTACATAGGTCTGGTTATAATGTTCCCCTTTAAAATGAGGCCAATTATGATATTTTTTGTTGTCACCCTTATTTTGAAAAGTATCAAACAGTGTTCAAATACATAACAATATACATTTTTGTAGAAACATATTGGTGTCGGTACAACTGTAGGCGGGACGTACGTGCAAACGTAACTATGTAGTTGCTCACGTGCCCCAACCTAAACTATGCAGCGAGGTAGCAAGTGGTGTCCTAATTCTTAGGCAAGATTAAAAAGCTCCACCACTGTTTGCTTCATTTTGAGAATGTAGTTGTAGTAGTTGTGGGCTAATAGTAGTGAGTGAGGGGGTGCTTTGGGATTGGGTCTAAGTCTTTGGATGCATAAAGGCTAGGAGGGCAACACCCAAATGATTTAAATGGGTGCCGAGAGTGTGTATGTTTTGGTTGCTTTTATTTTTCACTTTAATTTTGTTAAAACTGCACATTTATTATGTCATCTGTTTGAAAATACTAGAAAATCGTAAATGCACCGTAATACGATAAGCTTTATAGAAATGTGCTCACTTTAATTACTTGTTCTAAAACATTTTGACATCTAAAATCTGTTGTCAATGTATCAAATCAAGATTCGAAATCAGACCTGAATCCAAAAAATCGGATCGAGACCGAAGGCCAAAAATTATTTCCAGTTGCTAAGATTTGGTGCGCAGAATTGAAATGAAAGTGGATGTGTGAAGTCAACTTTGAATGAAAACTCTGAAAATGTGAGACAATACATAAGGCAGTTCATCTTTCTGTTTTCTCTATCAAATCTGCCAAGATTTCCCTTCAACTATTTGTCCTTATCTGTTTTTGACGGATCATCAAGCTATCCTCATCTTTCCTATTTCGGCCTTTTTTCAAAGAGAAATGGAAGGAACTGTGTGACTCCTGATGGGGTGGGGTGCTTCAGTGTTTGGGAGGATTGAGGATGATTATGTTGAGGGATGGGGGTTAGGCTGCAGATCCAAACAGAGATCTTAGCTTTGCTTGAAGATGGCCTCAAGTGATGCTTTGATTGCAGTGGCCGTTTATCCTTATTATGAAATTCCATAATGGATTATCGATCCTGTCTCCTAAACCCAGGACCTTATCTGGACTGGATGAAAGTAAGTGTGTGTGTGTGTGTGTGTTTGTGTGTTCTTGTATTTCTACCCTTCTTGGGACATCGATAAGGAAAAGTACCTTCCATATGAGGACCGGTTAAAAAAGTTAGGACCGAAATCATGGTCCCAATACAGATAACCATTGCATTTAATAGAGAATGCCTCATTTGCACCCCTGGTGGTGAAATCTATAATAATTAGGGTGGTCCCAAAAAGGAGGGATTTTTTAAATTGACTGCGTCGGTTTTAAAAGTGCTCCCCCTCTGTACAACATATACAATGACAAGTGTTTGTAAGAATTTGAAGTGCTCCCCCTCTGGCCAACATATGTAATAACAAGTATGTGTAAGAAATTGAAATGCACCCTGCTTTGGCCAAAATGTATCATTGTGTGTACGTGTGTGTGTGTGTGTGTGTGTGTGTGTGTGTGCGTGCGTGCGTGCGTGTGTGCGTGCGTGTGTGTGTGTGTGTGTGTGTGTGAGCAAGAAGAATAGTGTCAAGAAAATGTCAGACAAGTATAAAATGATGGAGTCAAATAAAGACTCCAACTGCTTCAAATGGAGTATTATGACTTTTATTAAGGGCTTAGTGAAGGGGGGTGACCCCAGGATGCAGAGACGGGAGACAAGGTGGAATTACAAAAAATAAAAAAAACGTAATTAGACAAAAGGGATAACTAAGGGCGATGGGGCCGAAGCGCACACCATGTAACCTGGACAAAAGAGGTTCCTCGGTGGTCAGCAGGAGAAAAGGCCAGGGTGCACTGAGCAGGGCAAGAGTCCAGCCTACTCAGTGGCCTAGTGTCTAGAGCAGGGATCGGGAACCTTTTTGGCTGAGAGAGCCATACAAGCCAAATATTTTAAAAATTATTTCCGTGAGAGCCATATAATATTTTCTTTAAGACTGAATACAACTAAATGCGTGCATTTTTAAGTAATACCAACATTTTTAGAGTATAATAAGTCTCTTATTCTTTTTAATAACATTGTTTTTCTGAAGCTAACCAACAATAAATAAAATACTTCTTACCATTAATGCGACTTCTTGAACAGGTACGGTAGGAACTGGATGGATCGATTAAAATGCATGAGAAGGTTTTATATTTTGAACGTTATTTTTGACACTGTGATTACCAGCGGAACAATTCATTACTTGCCGTGTTAAGCAATGTCAGCTAAGATTTATCTGAGAGCCAGGTGCAGTCGTCAAAAGAGCCACATCTGGCTCTAGAACCATAGGTTCCTTACCCCTGGGTTAGAGTGTCTGCCCTGAGATCGGTAGATTGGGAGTTCAAACCCCGGTCGAGTCATACCAAAGACTATAAAAAAATGGAACCCATTGCCTCCCTGCTTGGCACTCAGCATCAAAGGTTGGAATTGAGGGTTAAATCCCCATAAATGATTACCGGGCGTGGCACCGCTGCTGCCCACTGCTCCCCTCACTTCCAAGGCGGTGATTAAGGGGATGGGTCAAATGCAGAGGACAAATTAGACCACACTTAGTGTGTGTGTAACAATCATTGGTACTTTAACTTTAGCTTAATTTAACAAAAGAATCCCCTTTACCTCAGGTAGGCTAGGAATCCAACACCAAAGAAGTTAGGGAATTCAGGACTAAGGAGCGACAACGTACCAGGTCTGGTGAGGTGAAGTAGGCACGTGCAAGAGAGAGGTTCAGGATACACTAACCGGCAAGGCCAAGCTGTCAGTGACGGGCCTAAATACTGGTGGGCTAATTGCAAGCAGGTGTGCCTCAAGGTCCGCCCCTCGCCGAGGATGAATCACTGAATACACAGGTGCAGACATAAAGGAGAAGGCAGGATAAAGATAAAACACAGCAACTTTGCTGTTTTTGCACCGGAAGGAAAGTGAGGGGCCAATTCGAGTGTACGCTATTCCATATCTTTACTTTTTTCTCTCCTTAATAGGTGAATACTAAGTGTTTATTGTTTATTGTAAGCAAACTGTGGTGCTGAATTTCCCCCAGGGATCAATAAAGTACTTTCTATTCTATTGTGTTCTATTCTATGAGTAGCTGTTGCAAAAAAACCTTCATTCCACAAGCCCTCCTTCTCCTGTGTGGGTCCTCAGTGGACAAAGCAGCCCGCTAGCCCGGCTGCAACGCTTTTAGCGGGAGATGGGCCCCAAGACAGGGGGCCCTCCATTTACCCACCAGCCTTGAGTACAATAGCAGACTGGGCCCCTATGTTACCTTCGCTGCAGCCTGGCTGTCTTTTGTCTGCGTGGACGCGTGAAGCTCCAGTGACAGATGGCTGCAGCATACTGCCGTATTTGTTACCTTTCCCACTGACATTCACTGTGTACTCTTTGCTGCAGACGACCACAGAGAGACGGCAGCTGCCCATCCCTCTCCCCACGCCACCTTGGAAGGACACACACACTTACACGCACACACATTTACACACAGATCTACAGCCTGCTCTTAAATCAGTACAGAGACTATTCAGGCTTCATAATGTTGTGAGTCAAATCTACCTGGAAAAAAACAAAATCCTATCATGGAGAAAAAGGGAGCATATTGAATGTTCTATTTCTAGCTATTGTTATTTTGGGTTTTTGGTTTCCACTGAACCCATTCTTTGTTGTTTTAGGAAAAAAAAAAGGCTGCTGTACCCTTTCATATTTACATCAAATCGTTCCCGAAGGAGTGCACCGTGAAGAATAATAATAAGAAATTGCATAACCCTTGTCATCTTTTTATTCTGACAGCCTCTCCTCAACTCTTCTGCCCTAGTTGCAAATTTTACTTTTATAGAGATGCAAAATATAAAGTGCTTGATAAAGTTTAAAGGTGTTTTAAATTCAGTATTCTTATAATTTTACTACATTTTTTTCATAAGCCCCAGTTTTAGTACGGTTTTGACTTCAGGTTAAAACTTGTCTCATTTTTTTATACAACTAAACTCACGTGGGTGACTCAATTGTCAATAAAGTCATCAAGAGCTTTAAAGTGCCTGTTTCTGGAGTGTCATTGAACAATCCCCACTTCTACGATTAAGTTAACACAAATAAGAATAACTTGGCGACTTTCGTTTTGTACGGAGACTGTTATTGTACTGTCACCTCGAGGCACTTCTTTTCAGGAGGAAGAAGAAAACATATATTTTGTCTATAAAGTTGTTATAAGAACACCTCTGTATTACATTATATCCCTGTTAGTATTAAACAAAATGGAGAAATTACAAAAGAAAGACAAATAGATCAACTCACAACCAAGATTAAATTCTTTAAAATTGTTCTTACTGTATGACTTCTTTGACATTGTTTTTTAGTCTGTAACATAAAATATTTCAAGTGCATCAATCTAATTTAAAACATTACTATGCTCGTGCAACACTTAAAACCTTTAGCATTACCGTATGCGGACTTAAACTATGGAATAGCTTAACCAAAGAAGTCAAACAAAGCACCAATATGATTTAGTTTAAGAGACTGTTCAATCTACACGTGTTCACAAAGTACACAGAATTTATGATCAACATCTTGAATCCTTTTTTTAAAAATGTATTGAGACAAAGATTATTTATGTATTTAATATTTGTTTACTTACCATGGTTTATTATTCATTTATTATGTATTTGTTCACTGTTCTGTTACAGAGAACAAGGAAATTGTATAAAATTGCTATGGCTTGAAAAGGGATAAGATTAAATAAGCTCTGCTTCTCCCTACTCCTTTTCGGACGTGCTGTAATGAAAAAACTGAAAATGTGTGATGGACTACATTGTATCGTATGCATGTTTGAAATAAATTGAAACTGAACTGAACTGAACTGAACTTAACTGAAATTCAATGTTTTTTAATCTATGAACATCGTTTGACCGACTTGAACCATTTGATAATGCAAAATAAAATCCAATAAACTCAATCAATAATAATAATGAATTAAAATTGATCAGCAGCATTAACTCAAGAGCATAATAAATAAAACACTTCAACCTACAAAACAATTTTTTTTCTTTAAATCAAAATGAGGAAGTTAGCATTAATGGCTATAATGAACAGGATTTGTAGTGCACAGCTTGTTGATGTTGGGTTTGAAGCACGGTACTGATAAAGCGTGTTCCCTGGGGTCACACCCAACCCTCTTGGAATTGTATCGCGCTCTCCCTGGGGTCCCGCCCACTATTTGTGAAAAACTGCCTTTATTGCAAGAATGGGATTTGCTCACGGGAAGTTTACAGTGGTCTGCCACTGTAAACGTACCTAGCACACTCAGATCGCCCTCAAACTGATAGAGGGATCAAGTGGGGACCCCTTACTTATATATTTTGTAGGAAATTAGATTTAAATTTTATATTAAACCTATCCCTAAAGTTACCTTGATATTGTGCAATACTAACGATATTCAAATAACAGTATTGGGCAGCTAACAATTAGCGCAGCAATCGCTAACTGACAGCTAGAGTGCTAATTGCTAGTTGACACTAATCGCTAACTTCCTTAATTGCTAACATAAATCAGATAATTTAATTATTTGTTAAAGTTGTATTTTATTATTTATTCACAATCAACTAAATTACCTTTATACTTATGGAAAAACTGCGAGGGGAAATAAAAACATAACAAAGAAAATCTACCTCTGCTGGCCCCCTTTTGAAGGTCTCTGCTGTATAAGGGCCCTATCCTGTAAAACTAACTTTTCTTACCCATTGGTACCTGTAATATTTTAAGGTAATACGATCTCCGAGCGGTCCCTGAAGTATACACGAATATGATTGGCCCAAAGAATGAGGTACTTCCGGTTGTAGCGTTGCCTGACATGTGATGTTTGATTCCCAGCAGTCGTAAATACAAGTACAGTTAGCAGCACATCGTGTGTTGGCTCAACTTATTTCCACAATACAGAACAAGACATGGTGTCAGAATAAAAGAAAATACTTACCTCGCAGGCTTCACGGTGGCAGAGGGGTTAGTGCGTCTGCCTCACAATACGAAGGTCCTGCAGTCCTGGGTTCAAATCCAGGCTCGGGATCTTTCTGTGTGGAGTTTGCATGTTCTCCCCGTGAATGCGTGGGTTCCCTCCCACTTCCAAAGACATGCACCTGGGGATAGGTTGATTGGCAACACTAAAATTGGCCCTAGTGTGTGAATGTGAGTGTGAATGTTGTCTGTCTATCTGTGTTGGCCCTGCGATGAGGTGGCGACTTGTCCAGGGTGTACCCCGCCTTCCGCCCGATTGTAGCTGAGATAGGCGCCAGCGCCCCCCGTGACCCCGAAAGGGAATAAGCGGTAGAAAATGGATGGATGGAATTACCTCGCAACAAGTGTCGTGTTGAAAACATTGCGGTATGATGACGCTTGCGTTTGACGTCCTGGGTTGTAGCGGACATTATTTTCCAGCCCGATCCCAGTTATAAGTAGTCTGCTTTAACCGCATAGTTACACAGTAGTCTGGACATCTGTGTTGCTGAATATTTTGCAATTTGCTCAATTAATTATGGAGAAGTCAAAGTAGAAAGATGGAGGTGGGAAGCTTTTAGCCTTTAGCGACACAAACACAGCCGGTGGTTCCCTGTTTAAATTTCCTGAAAATGAAGCTTTACTATGGATCAGAGCGGTCAAGCGAACATGGTTCCCGACTACATGTCAACCGGCAGTTTTCGGTGAGAAAATTGTGGTAATATGTCGCCTCTTACCGGAGACATCAGCGGAGCTTCCATCCTGAGACTCTGGTGTCAACACACCCGGGGCCACACCCCTCTGACTTTCAGGTTCTATTTAATCTCACAAAAACACTAGCAACACAATAGGCAGATACGGGATTTTCGAGAATTATCCTAGTAAATGTTTCCAAAAAACATCTGAATCGCTCCACACTGTAATCGCCTTTTATAAAAATGTTTTAACTTTTAATTTTTTATTTTTATCTAGTCCTTCACTCTAAATTTCCTCATCAACGAATCTTTCATCCTCGCTCAAATTAATGGGGAAATTGTCGCTTTCTCGGTTTGAATAGCTCTAGCTGCTGCTGGCTATGATTGTAAACAATGTGAGGATGTGAGGAGCCCTACAACCCGTGACGTCACGTGCACATCGTCTGCTACTTCCGGTAAAGGCAAGGCTTTTTTTATTAACGACCAAAAGTTGCGATCTTTATCGTGGATGTTCTCTACAAAATCTTTTCAGGCAAAAAAATGGCAATATCGCAAAATGATCAAGTATGACACATAGAATCGACCTGTTATCCCCGTTTGAATAAGAAAATCTCATTTCAGTAGGCCTTTAAAAGCCTGTTTGGACTTTGGACTCATTAAACTTATACTGTCCGTGCACGGCACACTTGAGACCTTAGTTAAGGATGAGTTTGCTTATGTGTTCACAGGAATAGGACTGTTTCCTGGAGAGTGCACGATTCACATTAAATCTGAAGCAGTACCTGTAGTTCAGCCACATAGGCGCGTCCCTCTGGGTCTTCAAAGAGGAATTACAAAACATGGAAAAACAAGAAAGTTGACCAGACTTATGACGGTTTGCAGAGTGTCACAGCAATTGTCGACAATATCCTCATCTATGGCAAGACTAAAGAAGAACATGATACCAACCTCCGTGAAATGTTGCAGCGCTCCAGGGAGCGAGGAGTTAAGCTCAGCCCAGATAAGAGTACAATCTGTGACACTGAAGTCAGCTACTTTGGGCACCAAATCACCAAGGATGGAATCAAGCCTGATCCAGCCAAGATTGCAGCTGTGAGGGACATTGAGCCACCAAGAGACAAAGCTGAGCTGGAAAGAATCCTTGGCACGATTAACTATTTGTCCAAATTTGCCCCTGGACTGTCTGATGTCAATGCACCCATGCGTCACCTGTTAAAAGATTCGAGTGAATTTAGATGGGATGCACAGCAGGAGGAAGCATTCGGTAAAATTAAAGAACTCCTCACTCAGGAACCAGGTCCTGTGTTAAAATATTTAGACCCGAGCAAGGAACTCAGACTCCAAGTTGACGCCTCAAAATATGGATTAGCGGCAGTACTATTACAAGAACGAAAGCCCATAGGCTATGCATCTAAGTCACTAACTGATTCTGTAGTCAATTATGCACAAATTGAGAAGGAGTAATTTGCTCTTCTGTTTGGGTGCAAGTGTTTCCACCAGTACATATATGGTCGCCACATCACTGTGGAAAGTGACCATAAGCCACTTGAATCCATTTTGCGAAACCACTTGCATCAGCGCCTCCAAGGTTGCAAAGAATGATGCTTCAGCTACAGAGGTATAACATCACCATCACTCACAGACCAGGCAAAGACATCCCTGTCGCAGGCACTCTCTCCAGAAAGTCACTGCCTAACCAGGACATCAGCCTCAGTGAAGGTATAGACATGCAGGTGCACACTGTTTATAGCAACCTACCTGTCAGTGACACCAGACTTGAAGAAATCAAGGTAGAGACTGGAAAGGATGCTCAACTCATCTTGCTGAAAAGGACATTTAAATCAGGATGGCCCAAGGAGAAGAAACGATGCCCTCAGGACTGTTCAAGGGGGAAAAAAATCATCATGCCCAACTCACTGCCTACAGAGATGTTAGCCTGTATCAATGCAGGTCACATGGGTATGGAAAAGTGCAAACAAAGAGCACGTGACATCATCTTCTGGCTTGGGATGAACAAACAGATTGAGGAGTTAGTTGGTAAATGCCACATCTGCAATGAACATAAAATATCAAACACAAAAGAACCAATGATAAGTGACAAGATCCCAGACAGGCCATGGCAAACAGTGGCTACCTACCTGTGAATACAGGCGAAACGGACAACATCTCCTGGACACAACAGAGACACTGACCACTCAGACTGAAGAAAACACAAAACATGACACACGACATGTACTGCACACCAACACACAACACACCTCCAAGATAAAAGGAGAAATAGCCCCACAGGCTGTGAGGTATCAGACAGGGTCTGGACGCGAGGTTAAGCCCAGAGTTGTTATGGACGTATACAAAATATGCTCAATGGTGTTCAGCAGTGACGTGCCTCACCAGTTCGTGACTTTACCACAGTCAGATTTATAAACATATGAACCCTATAGAGTATCTTACTCACCAGGAACATTCTTAGGTAATACGATCTCCGAGCGGTCCTTGAAGTATACACAAATATGATTGGCCCAAGGAATGAGGTACTTCCGGTTGCGGGATTGCCTGACGTGATGTTCGAGTCCCAGGAGTCGTAAATACAAGTACAGTTAGCAGCACATCGTGTGTTGGCTCAACTTATTTCCACAGTACAGAACAAGACAGTACCTGCTTATGTGTATTGGGGATCTGTAAATCCCCAAAATTTGAAGTCAAACGTGGAGACAATTTTTCATTGGTCATTCATGTAAAATTACATTTTTTTCTCTATAAAAATGATTTCTGGTTACATTTGTGGGTGCCTGAAGTGGATTATTGGATTTAAATTGTTTCCTGTGGGAAGAAATATTTTAAGTCTTTGGAGCGGGTTATTGACAAAGAATGAGGAACTACTGTAGTTGATTTGTTTGTACATTTTCAATTGGACAAGAATGACGAATATTGTTTTTGTATTCATGTTCGGGGGGCGTGGCTCAAATGGTAGAGCAGTCATCCAGAAACTTGAGAATTCCTGGTATTAATCCAATCCAAGTCCCTGCCGTAGTGTTCTTGGGCCAGACACATCACCCACCTTGCTCCCATGCCTCTCACACTGGTGTATGAATGTTTGTGACAAGGCTCGCTTTTTAAAATAAATTCTTAATCCCAAAGGTACATACATCTATACAACCATCCACTTTCTTAGCTTGTTTGAAATCATTATGTTTTACTTTTTCACAATAGAATAACAAAACAAATACATGTTTTCTTTCTACTCTTCATCACGCGTGATCTTGAATAACAAATGAAAATATGCTGGAGTCACCAGGGTCAATCCGGGTAAATTTAATTCATAAAACATACAAGACTTGCAGTAAAACATAAATCCTAATACATATCTTCAAACCCCCTCCTCCATATACGATTTATTACGGCAATGTCACAGTGAGGGCCCTTGAAGGCTCGTAGCAGGGAATTGGTTTGACTTGCACGAACTGCTATTGATTTATAGCTGAGTCAGAGGTTAATGATGGTGTCTCATTGCTATACTTGTTCCTTCCACTGTAATGTTGCTGTAAGGGACCCATAGTAACACCCTGCAGCATCACATCCTCAATTGTTCCTTTCTGTGCACCGACACAATCCTCTCTTTGGTCTTACCCCCTGACTCATTTACAAAGCTTGACCTTTTGAACAACATTATCATTTATGTAGTCAGTAGTTCCAGTGAGTAAAAAGTTATACCATCATAATTATGTTTCCGTGCTTGTACAATTTGCGTTGAATAAATCATCATCTTCACTCCCCGCACACAAACACTGTTAAACAATCATAGACTGGAACGTGGCGTCCTGATAAAGCTATCGCTGTTACGCACTAAGTAAAACTGTTGAAGGGAATAAAAGATTATTGTCATTGTTGATAACAAGTATTGTTACAGCTTTCTGTTTTGCATAAAATTATGAAGAGGTAGAAAGCATTCCAAACTTTAAGCAATGAGATGTCACGGCCCGGGCGTACCCCAGTGTGCATTCATCTGGGCGCACCTCCAAGAGCGCGGAAGGCGTACGCAACTCCGGCTGCACCAAGCGGCTGCATTCAATCATCTGCAATCGACGCACCTGGCGCTGATGAGAAGACCTGCCTTTACAAGGCAGTGCAACCTGCTATCCTGTGCCAGAACGTAGCGACCTGTCCTGTACAGTAAGCCGAACATATCTTGCTCTATGCACTCTTTTCTATCTCTGTGTTTTGTCCCCCCGCCTTGTTCAATTGTCTCGTGTCCTCCTTGTCGCCTTCCAGTAGCATACCTTCATTCCTGCGTCTCGAAATGTGTCTCGTCTCTCCGTATTCCCTCTGCTTCCCTGGCTGCCTCTTGTATCTCGACCTCCCACCTGGACACAGACTTTGACACCTCTCTCCTACCCTCGACCTCATGTCTGCTCACGGACCTCCGAGCTAGCCTTGCCCCTCTTGGACTTCCACCTCTCGCTCAACACTATGGGTAACACTCATATAATTCGTAGACATAATCGCAGACCATGCGCTTTTTCTGATTAGTCACACTTCATTCCCTTGTTTATTATTTATTTATAATGATATATACTGTTCATATACATACAGCTAAGACGACGTACCTCCTGTCTGTGCCGTCTTCTTTCCCTGTACAAACGTAATACGAGGTTTGTATTCAGTGGTGAATTTAGTAAAACTTAATAACGTAATGCTGTAAGGGCCTTATCAACTAAGATCCAAATAACAAGTGTAACGATGTGTGCAAACTATAAAATTGTGTCTTGTATTAAATGAGTTATACCTGCACAGCGCTGTTCTACCTTCAAGGAACTCAAAGGGCTTTGACAC
Source organism: Nerophis ophidion (assembly GCF_033978795.1). Lineage (NCBI taxonomy): Eukaryota > Metazoa > Chordata > Actinopteri > Syngnathiformes > Syngnathidae > Nerophis > Nerophis ophidion. Next base: position 51,062,168 of record NC_084616.1, read on the forward strand.
TATTTCCACATCCCCCATTCACACACATTCACGGGAGCTGCCATGCAAGGACCTAATCACGATCCATCAGGAGCAACGGTGAAGTGTCTTGCTCAAGGACACAACAGATGTGACTAGGATAGCGGGAGCTGGGGATTGAACCAGGAACCCTCAAGTTCCAATTGAAACTTGTTACTATTTAAATGAGTTTTTCGGATGTACTACTGCCATTATGTGCCCATGGAAACCCTAATTTCCCTCCACATTGATGTTATTACGCTCCTCCTACTCGTGGGGTTTTACAATTTTGAACAAACAGCACGCTTCCATAATCTGAACACCTTTTCTGCAATATAAAAACGCAGTCTATTGACAACAGAAACTATATTTAATAAACTGACGCGCACTGTGCAGGGAGTGGTGGACAATCACAACACCGCGGCCCATTGTTGCGTCTGGAGTGATCCAAATGAAAGAGAAGGCATATTGCAAGACATTTTTTAATGCTGGAAATATGTTATAATAATATATTTACTAAATGAAAAAAGGGAAGGCATTTAAAAAAAAAAAAAGCCAACAGACTGCAAAAGGCATTTATTCAATTATTTTTAATCAGCCCCTTAAGTCCTGCAGCAGCTATAAAATTATAAAATAATTCTACTCAATAGACAGTATATTTAATATTTTTTATACGATGACATGCACACGTAGCACTATTTTTTGCAATGCGATCCATCTCCTTTCTCACGGCCGTGTGTAACTGTGTCAATTTGCACGTTTAGATGTGCTACATAACAAGGCAAATAGCATTTGTAGTCTTGATAAAACACTTTGCATGAGCTAAATGATTGTAATTGCACCTTCTTCTCCCAATTGTGGCCCTTCTGAAGATCAGCATATATTCTGTATATTCATTAACACAGACACACTAAATGTATTGTGCTCCATATTCTGCTCACTTAGGAGACGCACTCCTCTGTGCACGAGTTTAGTACACGTAATCCTTTAGTAGATCAGACCCTAAGGGTTATACATAGTAATAGGTTAAAAGCAATTCAACTATTTTATCCCCGACAGTAATATTTGGATTTAGTTATGAATTTTGACCCTTGAGAATCTTTGATCACAAACATTTTAGAATAAATAATGTTAAAGTGACATGATAAAAGTATTAATTTACCAAAGTATTGAACAATGATACTTTTAAGTTACAGTATTTCATTGAATTGCCGCCAGGGCGCTAATTAATTTAAAACCTCTTCTCTCTCATGCGCTTACCAAAGGCATGCGGTAAAAGTAAGCATGCGCTAATTATTTTAAAACCTCTTCTCACTCCGGTACTTACCAAAGGTATGCAGTAAAAATTTGAGTGTGATGTAAACTTGGACCCTAAATCCTACTGAATAGCTCTTAATCTTCTTCCCTTTATGCGATTTCAAATTACCGGTATTGAAATCAGCCTTCTCCATTTTAAAAATGATGACAGGGGAAGTGTCACTCGTGACGTCACGAGTTTGACCAGGCGGTAATACTAAGCATGCGCTAATTATTTTGGGAAGCGAGTTTGACACGGCAGTAATCCAAGGCAGGCGCATACTATATGCCCTGCGGCAATTTAAGGAAATACGGTAATTTACATAACTCCTCATCTCAATTGTTTGCGTTGCATTTTACCTTGCTGGAAATTACGAGCAAAATATTACATATATTGTTAAATTGCATTTCTTGTAGGGAAGATAAAACATGTGCGTTATCTTTGAAATCTTGGAAAAACATGATTTGCTCTCACAACCCATATGAAAGTTGCACATATTGGCATTTTAAATACATTGTAAACTAACACTATATTTGAATATAGTCTTATCCAAATAAATGGAAGTATATAAAAAAATATATATATATCTACTCCACATTATAGCATTACAGCAATATGATGAATAAACAAATACATCAACTGGTTCTTATTAATAAGTTATGCTGTTGCTGGTTGACATGAAAATACAATTAAAACGACTCTAAAGTTATATCATTTTAAAGTTTTACAAATTTCCATCCTTCCATTTCCTACCGCTTATTCCCTTTGGAGTCGCGGGGGATGCTGGTGCCTATCCCAGCTACAATCAGGCGGAAGGCAGTGTTCACCCTGGACAAGTCGCCACCTCATCGCAGGGCGTTTTACAAACTTAAAAACTAATAAAATGTGATGGTAAAATAATTTTAAGTCACAATAATAGAGAAAAAAAAACCTTTCGGCATATCTGTCTCCACATTTTAGAAGATTTAGGAGTTTCATCAGCTTTGCAGGCCTTTGCAGGTATTATTTTATTCTTGTCTGAAAGCTCCGTCATAACATGGAAGGGTGAATTAATTTTTCCCAAAACAGCCGGAGAGATTGTTTTCGCACTTTTATTTGGCACTCAGGAACAATTTGTGTGTCGTCGGCAGTATTGAACATTTCGTATGACAGGACTGCTTCCTAATTATTCAGTTTTGACAAACATATACCGAGTTTATAATTATTTATGAATTCATTTCAGCATTGGCAGGCAATGCACACTCACACACTTTTAGACACTGATGCAGACACTCTGTGGCTACAAATGCACTTTCAGACAATGTAATTATCCATCTATCCGTCCATCCTGTTTTTTCCCCCTAATTTTAGCGCGGACAAAAACACATTTGATTGTACTAATGTCGCACTGTCTTTGGCATGATCCACCACGGTGTCAAGGTGTCATACACACATACACAAACACACTCGCACACATGCGAACACACACAGACACCATCTGTCACAGACACAGTGTACTAGCCATTTTTTTCACATTGCTACTCTGTACTCAGCCATGCATTCATGTGTTCATATAGTTGCATTTGTGTGTGTTTGTGTGTGTGTGTGTGTGTGTGTGTGCGTGTGTGTGTGTTTGATATTTGTGTCCATGTGTGCGTGCGAATGTGATAATGGGGATCTGGGTCATCGGGGTATTTTTTTTAAGTTTTTAAAGCACTTTACATTGCATTTCTTTTATATGTGAAAAGCGCTTTATAAATACAGTCTGATTGATTGATTGACAGTATATACTCTTGGTTAATGCTTAGGAAATCCATGCATGCACTTTTCAATCTATTTTCAAGAGAGTAACTGTGTAGTGAGTGTCTTTGATAAGTAAATACATGTATACTTCTGTCATTTCTACTTCCTTTTCCAGCAGAATGTGAAGCTTTGTTTTAGTTGAACCGTAATTGATGCCAAGTGTGGTTCAAACATATCAGTACTATCAAAACAGACAACATTTATTTGCAGCTCAATGTTATTATGTTTCCCATTTTAGCACTTTTAATGACCAAATACAAATGAAATGAAATCAAACAAAGAAAAATACTGTGTATGGGTCGCACACTTTAAGCCTCACTGTGTGTTAAGAAATGCTTCATTTAAGAAATACATACTGAACATGGTGATTAGTTTTTATCAGGCTAAAGTAATTTACTTCTAAACATTTTAAGGGGACCTATGATTAATTTAGCCTCTTCCGACTTATAAATGTTGTTACAATGTTGGATACTATAGTCTTAAACAATGCTAAAGCATCAAATCAAGTATTTTTTGTTTTGGATACCTCTGTTCTTGGAGTTTTGCAGTCTGGCTACGTTGCAACATCAGAGGGAGGTGGATGTAACTATTGGGATATAAAGTCATGCTTTCAGTCCGTTTCAGGCCAGGGAGAAACACAAAAAAGGTCAGATAAATGAATATTTGTATCTAATCTTGGCATGTGCATAATACTACTGACATGGGACATAAAGGCTGATAAAAAAAAAGTCTGCGGGCTATAGAGCGTTTTCTGTTCGGGCTCCAGAACTTTGGAATGCCCTCTGGGTAACAGTTCGAGATGCTACCTCAGTAGAAGCATTTAAGTCTCATCTTAAAACTCATTTGTATACTCTAGCCTTTAAATAGACCCCCTTTTTAGACTAGTTGATCTGCCGTTTCTTTTCTTTTTCTCCTATGTCCCACTCTCCCTTGTGGAGGGGGTCCGGTCCTATGGCCATGGATGAAGTACTGGCTGTCCAGAGTTGGGACCCAGGATGGACCGCTCGTCCAGAGTCAGGACCCAAGATGAACCGCTCGCCAGTGCATCGGTTGGGGACATTTCTGCGCTGCTGATCTGCTTCCGCTTGGGAAGGTTTCCTGCTGGCTCTGCTTTGGATGGGACTCTCGCTACTATATTGAATCCACTTTGGACTTGATTCTCACGGTTACGTTAGATCCATTATGGATTGGACTTTCACAATATCATGTTAGATCCATTGCTTTCGGTCCCCTAGGGGAGGGGGGGTTCCCACATATGTGGTCCTTTCCAAGGTTTCTCATAGTCATCATGGTCGACGTCCCACTGGGGTGAGTTTTTTATTGTCCTTATGTGGGCCCTACCGAGGATGTTGTTGTGGTCTGTGCAGCCCTTTGAGGCCCTTGTGATTTAGGGCTATGTAAATAAACATTGATTGATGATTGATTGATTGATAAAAGCAGCTTTTTTTTACGCAAGTCTGTGTCGATCAGAAAGTGTGGAGGTGTACCTAATGTTGTGACCGAGTGACTCCATAAACTGGTTCTGAAGTTCATTTTCAACCGTGTCTAAAAAAAAAAGCTGTGATGACTAAGATATTTATTGAAACAGCTTACTTTTTAAAAAGAGAAATAATGATGCTTTTGGTGAAGATGGGCGTGGTTTCATTTGCAATCTGTGGAGAGAATTTTACACACAATTGACAAAAAAAAAGCATATCCAATACATATTATATATAGACCAGGGGTTCTTAAACTATTTGACCTCAGGGCCCAACTTTTCCACTACAGAGGGCCCCGGGGCCATCACAAATGTTAATGCTGAATTAGTAATTATACTTTTGATTTGAATCAAATTCAATAATTACATCCAACCTACTTACAGTTTACAACCTTGTCAATTGATATGAAACAATGTGTTAATCACAAAGATTATTATTTATTTAATACATGAACCTTAAGTCAGGCTGATTAGAAAAACAAGCACTAACATAATATACTCTATAAAAAGGGGCTCACAAATAACTGACAAAATATTTATTTACATATTATTATGTTGTGCTAAAAACGCTCAATTAAATTAAGATGCAAATGAAAATATAGCTTCACCACTTCAGTCATGGGGCAGCACAGTGGAGGAGGGGTTAGTGCGTATGCCTCACAATACGAAGGTCCTGAGTAGTCAGGGTTCAATCCCGGGCTCGGGATCTTTCTGTGTGGAGTTTGCATGTCATGTTCACCCCGTAACTGCGTGGGTTCCCGCCGGGTACTCCGGCTTCCTCCCACCTCCAAAGACATGCACCTGGGGATAGGTTGATTGGCAACATTAAATGGTCCCTAGTGTGTGAATGTGAGTGTGAATGTTGTCTGTCTATCTGTGTTGGCCTTGCGATGAGGTGGCGACTTGTCCAGGATGTACGCGGCCTTCCGCCCGATTGTAGCTAGGCACGAGCGCCCCCCGCGACCCCAAATGTTTTTTTCTTGAGTACTTTCTGTGTGTTTTGATTATTTTTGGACTTTTCCGATCCCTTAGTTTGTGTGTGCACTTCCCGTTTTGGTTACCGTGGTTTCTTATTTGTACCATCTACTATGCTTTTTACGCACACCTGATGGCAATTGTTATGTTAGTATTCAAGCCTGTATTCTTCCTCAGTTCGTCCTTGGTTCGTCATTTGCTACTTGCAACAGTCAAGTTGGTTTCCGTAAGTCTTTGTATTTTTGCTAAGTCTCGTCTTGGCTTCCGTACATTCGGCACGCTCATCTTGAACTCTTTGAACTCCATGCTAAATGTAGCATTAGCTTGCCGTGCATAGGCACGCACTTTCTTTTCTGTTTGCACCAGTGTTCTTTTATCTTTTTGTACATTAAAATCAGCTCTTACCTGCAATCCTGCCTGGTCCGAGTCCTGCAGCATCTTGGGGTGACAACTCGCGCATCAAAATGCGTTCCAAACGTGACATCAGTGGTAGAAAATGGATGGATGGCACTTCAGTCTAATTTTTTGGTCTTTAGAGACTTCCCTATGACTTTAGCTCCAGAATACTTCTGTTTATTTGATATTGTCATTACTGCCACAAGTAGTAAAAAAGTGAATAATAACTGACTACCTTGTAGCCTTTACAGACCAGAGCTGAGAAATAGACATTTTTTTGCGGCCCTTTAGTGTTCACTCGTGGTCCAACAATGGCCCCAGGCCCAATACTTAAGAAATGCTGATCTCGACCACAGGTTGATTAAATGTAGATTAAAATCACCATCGGTGATTTTAACATTTTGCACTGACGTGTATCACTCATATTGTTTTAAAACATATAACAAAATAAATACATAAAGCCAAGCATCTTTGTTATGAACTCCAAGTCAAAAGCAATTATACAAAATGCAAAGCACTAAACCGACTGCGTTGTCAGAGCTCCTAAATAACGAGCAAAGTCAATTAGAATAATAATAGCAGTTTCACTTGCATATGTATGTTGCTTGATGGTATTGCCTCTGTGATGGACGAGCATTGCATCCGTCCTGTTTCATTGTCTAAATGGGCGCGTGCGTCAGCAGCACAGTTAATTTCTCGCTTCAGATGCAGTATAAGCATGGCTTAAAGGTTGGAGGTCATAATGCGGTTTCATTTGTCTTTGTTGGGGAAATCAGACGCCTTCTGCCGGGGTCAAAGTTTGGTTAAGGTTAAAGGTCGCCACCAAACAACAGCGGGAGTCCTACGAGGCAAGGTGCCGCGTCTGCTACGTCAGACTCAAATACACGGACAAACGTACATTTGGCTTTGCAGAATTGTCTGCAGGCGGCAAAGCTGACATGCACCCCCTCATCTGATACTCATTTTGAAACTGCTGCTTACACAAAAAAGTATTAAAGGAGATATCTCCAAACCCAAGCACCTGCCGAGACCCACCCACCCATCCGCGCACCCCTCCTCCTGTAGCCACCAGCTGAGGTTGCCGACGACGGCTGTGTGGGGGTTGAGGCCCCTTTGTGGGAGGAAGGAGAGCAGTGGGATTTTTGGGGCTCCAGGGGATGAATAAGGTCGCCTGAATGTGCGACACGTGCCGGGGTGGCTGCTGATTCACACTATCACCCTTACTCTTTAAAAAAAAAAAAAAAATGACACAACCTCCGACGTATGCATGCACAATCAAACCTTTGTCCGGCTTAATCCGTCGGTTAGCGCGTCGCCACTTGAGACCAACACTCTGAACAAATATGGCGCTGCGCAACTGAAAAAAAACGCTACACCACGGCTATGCACATGCCTTAAATGCACATGCACGCACGCCACACTCACGCCCGATTCTTCTTGGCTGGCACATTGCGAAGCAGGCGGGCGGGGAATTAAGGTCACATGGCGTGTGCATGCTCAAATGCTTTACTGCTACCCAAGGACAGTTTGGCCAACCACGGGAGCATTGGGGGGTTGGGTGAGATGGGTAAGAGATGGGAGCATAGGGGGTGGGGATCGTACAAAAAAAAAAGACACAAAAATGTCTGCAGGCCAAAAGAGTGATGTTGTGTAGTATATGTACAGTGTAGTAATACAGTATTAGTGCAGTACTAAATATTTGTGGAGCGAGAGTGTTGGGGGCTGAGGGGGGTGTCGAAGCAATAGAGCGGTACGCCTTTCGCCCCACTGACTCTGCCTGCTGCTTCCTATAGCCACATCGCTCTGGTCAGTTACCATGGAAACAAGAGGATAGGGTGTATATTTTTGGTCAAGTGTACATTGGGACAGGAGTAAAATGGCGGGGGAGGGACTCATTTGTTGTTAATTTGTCACTGTGGTGTACTAGAATATAGATTATTCGTGTGTGTGTGCGTGTGTGTGTGTGTGTGTGTGTGTGTGTGTGAGAGAGATGGTGTTAGGTATTACTCACCTCCTCGGTTAGGATTAGGTGATTTGATTAAATTCTTTATGCATACAGACACGCATAAGAACAGCAAATAATTCTCCTGTCATTTCAGCCTCCATCAATGTGTCACAGTTTTCTGTTTGTGTGTGTGTGTGTGTGTGTGTGTGTGTGTGTAAATATCTATATGTTTGCACTGTGGCATGCTGGCTAATGTCTGCAGGCAACTATTAGAAGGATTCCTGCACATCACGGCGTGCGAGGTGAATCAGCACAAGCATGACTAGCTTTAATTACAATGTTAATTGACAGGAAACAAAAGGGGACTTAATTAGGTGCAATGAGGCAATAGGAACAGCGGCACTGCGAACTTAATGATTCAATGCACCCAGGCTGCTCTTACGCTCCTCTGTGTGAGCACATACACGCAAACAAGGGCCTTTTTCGGAGTGGGGGCCGTGCTGGTGGAAACCCTTGTTATGGAGGAAGGGTTTTTAGGGGCTCAGGCATAAAGGCGACAATGTCATTTTTGTAATGCACTTACTGTAGTGATGTGAGATGGTGGGAATGACGAACAAAAGAGTGCAGCAGACAAGCTGCTCGCTGCAAAAACTAATTCATACTAGTAATTGTACCCCCAGTCACTGACAATGTACATGTAGAAAGAGTACAGTGGATCTCCATGTCGTTTTCAGTCAGATGGTGCGGCAGGAAGTGTGACATGGCGGTAATAAGGTGCTACTCTGATTGCACGTGTGAGCGCGCACGTTTGATAACTTGGCTAATTGAGCTGCACCTTTTGTTTGGGGACCACCCTCCTCCCTCTCGCCTCCTGCTTCTCCTCCCCCACTTTCCCTCCGCCTCCCTTGTGCCGTTATTGCTGTGACATTTTTCTTTCCTCTATCCCAGAAGTAATTTGGCTTGTGAAATTGCACCTTTTTTCCCCGAACCCCACCACCACCCTTACAGCCAGCCCCCCAAAGTCACCCCCCCACCCCACACACACACTTCTTGTAGTGCTCCTCTTCGATTTCCTGTCTTGCTGCTTGCAATCACTCTCGTTGTGTCCTTGATCCGCGACCTTGGGCAGCCAACACCCCCTGCAATCCATCGTCATGGCGATGACCCCTCATCTATCACCATAGAGACAACCTTTGCACTTTGGGATGTAACACACACGCACACACACACACACACACACACACATACACACACACACACACACACACACACACACACACACACACACACACACACACACGCGTTACATAAGCACCTTGCAAGATAATTCGACTTTTTTTTACTGCAGCTAAGTTCCTGAGCGGCTCTCTGACTGAGTACGCAAACAATGTAAAAGAAAATTCTCTCAAAGTGAACGGCGTGCAAATAGATCCTCATTCAGATACTCTGATAAAAGAAGGACGAGATAAGGGAAGCGAAATAGAAAACGATAAGAGTAATATAAAGCGAGCTTGCTTGGTTTGCTGATTAAGTTGCAGCCCCGACGTTAAAATTTGACTTAGACTTTATTCATCTCACAGTTGGGAAATGATGTGGTTGCAAAGACATGCAACTGGGGATAGGCTGATTGGCAACACTATATAGGCCCGGTGTGTGAAAGTGAGTGTGAATGTTGCCTATCTGTATTGGCCCTGCGATGAGGTGGCAACCTGTCCAGGGTGTACGCCACCTTCCGCCTGAGTGCAGCTGGGATAGGCTCCAGCACCCCTCGCTACCCCGAGAGGGACAAGCCGTTGACAATAGATGGACAATAATAATGGATAAGTATTATATTGCTCTTTTCTAGACACTCACAACGCTTTACAATGAGAACCGAAAACCAATCATTCATTCACTCCACTTTTACACTATGATGATGGTAAGTTCCATTGGTAGCCTGAGATGCCATTGAGAAGACTAATAAAAAGTTAAAGTACCAATGATTGTCAAGGCGTCAAGGGGTTCATGTCCATGTCCATGAAGGAAGGCAGTCCAGAATCCAGAAGGAAACAACAGGGGATCACAGGAGAACTTGGGAAAGCACTGCGGGAGGACAACACGGACATCAGACACGGAAACAAGGAAGTCACAGGGGGAGAGCGAGTACGCAAGATAGAAGTCAAACAAGGGGTGCTTACTAGGTACAGAACACTAAGTTCCACCCAGAATCCTTGGGTCCACTGGTCTTTATACAACTTGCCCCATATCAGTCCCAAGTGTGCAGATTGCTTATCGCCCACAGCCTTGACGGCATGTGGACGTAACGCAGCCAGCGCGAGCAGGGCCGTGTCTTAGTGTGCTTCCAACGGAGGTGCCGGTAGACTCAGCTGCCGGAGAAAAGCGGTATGGCCGCACCATGACAGTACCTCCCCTCCTATGGACAGCTTCTAGATGTCCTATGACCCGAAAGAGAAGAACACAAGTCAAGGGAGGGTGGAGGGCTGAACTGGCGGTTGGTCGCCAGCCCATGTGTCCCCGTATCCACTGGGGATGAGTCTGGTGGTGGCGGTGAAAAGAAGGCGGCGACCAAGGAATGGCCACCTTCTTGGTCGTCGGGCAGGCGGATGCGAGTGGCGCAACAAGCGTACATGCACTTGCTGAAGAGGGTAGAGCGTGCGGGCGCCTGAAGGTCGCCTGTGCTGCCAGCCAGCCGGTGGTTGCAGGGGTGACGATGCTGGAGACGAGGAGGACGATGTCGTCCGAACCGTAGACGTGGAGGACATAGGCTGTGATGGAAAAACCGGCGCTGCCGGTCGAGGTGCAGAAACCGGCGCTACTGGTCGAGGTGCAGAAGCCGGCGCTGCCGGCCGTGGTGCTGCCAGCCGTGGAGGAGGTGTTGACGCAGGGGCCAGTCGTGGTGGAGGTGCTGATGCGGCGACCAGCCATGGAGGACGTGCTAGCTCAGGGGCTAGCCAGGGAGCTGGTGCTAGCTCAGGAGCCAGCCTGGGAGCTGGTGCTCGCTCACGGGCCAGCCTGGGAGGTGGTGCTAGCTCAGGGGCCATCCTGGGAGCTGGTGCTGGTACTGGAACCAGCCTGGGAGCTGGTGCTGGTACTGGGACCAGCCTAGGAGAGGGTGCTGTCTCGGGGACCAGTGTAGGAGCGGGTGGTGGTGGTCTGGCTGGGGCTGCGGATGGGTAAAACAAAAGATAGGTGGTAGTGGTCTGACAGGGTGTAGCCTGGCTGGGCGCAGCTGTGGTACCACACCAGGACAGCCACCAGTACTACCCCCCAAACCCCCCACGCCCCCTTTCCGAAATCGAATGCAAGACGCTGCCTGTCAATTGTGGAACAGTCACAGTCGTGAGATAAGGGCGTCCAAGCGGCGGGTAAATTAATCTAACCTTGTCTTGAATTTAAACAGTCCCTTAACAGGTTGCTGAGATGGGCAAAAAATGTTTTCAAAGGGCGAGAAAAAATCAAAATACATTGTGAATAGGGCCAAAAGTCACTGGGAGCAGGGCTAAAGTCACTGGGGACGGGGCTAGAGCAGAAAAAAACCAAAGAAAAAAAAACTGCCGTCTTGTCCTTATTTATTTGATTTGCCCGGAATTTACAGTTATGGTTGCATGAGGAGTTGTGACGGCACAGAACCACAAGTGGGCAATATTGCTCTATGTATTTATTATATATATAAACAGTATAATATTATAAATTAAAAGCAACATATTTAGTTAAACAACAAAGGAATGGAGTGTGACAAAACCCAAAGGGTGTATGGTGTAAGACGATATGTAGGAATAACTCCTGAGTGTTACCAGAGTGATGAGTGAGGAAGCGGACAAATCCAAAGGGGCTAGGCAGAAGAAGGTCTTTGAGACAAGCGGGAGGTTCGTGGGGCTAAGAGAGGCGTCAAGGGGTCCATGTCCAAGCGGAGGTTGAGGATGAAGGGGGGCAGTCCAGAATCCAGAGGGGAAGAACAGGAGATCACAGGAGAACTTGGGAAAGCACTGTGGGAGGACATCGGACACGGAAACAATGAAGTCGCAGGGAGAGAGCGAGTAATCAGGATAGAAGCCAGACAAGGGGTGCTTACTGGGTACAGAAGACTAAGTTCCGGCCAGGATCCTTGGGTCCACAGCTTGCCCTCATCAGTCACAGTTGTGCAGATTGCTGATCACCCACAGCCCTGCTGGCATGTGGGCGTGACACGGCCAGCGCGAACAAGGGCATGTCTCGGCGCGCTCCCAATGGACGTGTGCCGATTGCGTGGCATCGTGATGCGGGTTTGTTCTCTCTTTAATGCAGTCGGGCTTCGAACACAGCGCGAAGGTAAGAAACAATGATTTATTTTAACAAATAAAACAGAATTTGTCAAAACGAACACAACTAGCATGTGAGCCCAAAAAAATATATAAAAGAGCTAGCATCCGTAGCACAGCTCACAGCACTAGCCCCCACCTCAAGAAGCGGATCCCAGACGCCCTCCCTGTGGTCTGGGATTGTCCTTAAGGGTGGGTGGAGGGAGGTTAGGAGGGGGGTAGACTCCTCCCCTCTTGATAGTCCAAAAAGTCTATTGTGCCCCGCAATAGCAGGCGGAGAGTTTTCTGCAGCTTGGGTTTGTTCCTCCAGCTTAAGTTTGATAAGAACTCTCCGATACCACTCATTCACCCAAGCAGGACTATATTTTTCAAGGTGTGTCTCGAAATCAGGCGAAGTTGGAGCAGAAAGTGCAGTAGACCGAGGAGTGGGCGGAGCTTGAGCCATAGTGGTTGGGGCTAAAACAATTAGGGGCTGAGCTTGGAAGTCAGCAATAGACTGGGACTGACTAGACCTATAATTAATAAAAAATGTCCTGAAATTGTTTGCTTGAAGAATTAAAGTCGTTTGTGACTGTTTGAGATAAAGAATTTTTAGAATAAAAAAAAAAATTATTCGTCACTGCTGTCATCAAACATGAAATGGGGAACGTCATCGGGGGGCGTCAACGGAATGACGTCATAGTGATAGACAGATCTGCCGGAAAAATCTTCAGGAACGTGAATAAAGGAATAACCAGATACGTGAGGGGAATCCTGGACGGCTTGTAGCTGGCTGTGTTCTGGAGGGAAGGATTGGGGGTTGGAGCGTCTCTATCGTGAGGCGAAGCTTTTTTGTGTGACTTCCGCCTTCGCTGACGAGTGCGAGCTCGCTGAGAGGGGACATCAGACGGAGTCCAGCGGTACCAGAAACCCACCAGGTCCCCATATCATGTTTTCGTCCGGTGAACAGCGGAACCTCTCTGCCTCCATTGCTTGGAGTACCGCCCACATACCTTGTTCGACCCCCGAAATGGCCGCAGCGAGAGAACTTCTTTGTGCTTGCTTCCTACTGTGACGATTGCGTGGCATCGTGATGCGGGTTCGTTTTCTCTTGGATGCAGTCGGGCTTCGAACACAGCGTGAAGGTAAGAAACAATGATTTTTTTAACAAATAAAACAAACTTTGTCAAAACGAACAGAAGTAGCATGGGAGCTAGAAAAAACCCCCACAAGAGTTAGCTTGGGAGCTAGAGAAATAACAAAGGAATTAGCATGGAGGCTAGAAAAACAAAGGCATAGCGTGGAAGCTAGCAAGTACAGAACTGGTAACCAGAATCGGGACTCAAAATCGTCACTGTTGTGCGAACACAAACTAGGAAGCAAAAACGAATGGACAAAGAAGGCAGGCTCAAATCAAGACAGTAATCAAGAGGCAGGTGCGCGTCCAAAGCAAGAGGCAGGTGAAACTAATGCGTAACTATGGTGACAGAACAAACAAGGAAGTACAACCAGGAACCAAAGAAGTCAAACACTAACAGAACATAATACAAAAAGACTCAAAACCTAAACATAATATGATCCGGGCAGCAGATCATAACAGGAGGTGCTGACAGGCCCAGCTGCCGGAGAAAAGGGGATTCGAGCCCGCGGCGTGACATTCTGTCTTAAAAAATTAGCATGCGTCATGTCAAACGATTACATTTATTCATTTATACACTTATTCAGAACCATTCCCAGTGTATCAATTCTTTTGAAGTGCTTGCCTTTTTTTCCTCAAATGCTTCTCTTAACGATTCTGGCAGGCAGGAATGATGTCATTACGCAATATAGTGACGTCACATAGCAACATAGCACACATAGCGGCAGAAACACTCCAAAGTCTTTTTACAAGAGAAGATAGTAACAGCGCTACTTGTAGTAATAGCAAGGCTGCTATTTCATCAAAAGGAGACCATACGAGCAATATACTGAAACATTTGAACACACAGCATGCAATAGTTATAAATGAATGTTGCGTTTTTGAACCGTTCCGATCCCATCCAGGCAGCAGTCACCTGACGTAAATACAAAATGTTCTAACAAACATCGCTTATATTGTTAGCGGTATTATTTGCTAAATTGAAAGAAAAGCCTTCTCATTTAGATGAACATGACGAGAGACAGATTATAACTGGCTCCGAGGCCGGCAGTACTCGCTCCAGTCAAAATCTTGCACCCACGTACTTCATTAGACAATCCTTTATTCGGTAGGTGAATGGTCAATTGTTCTCAGTGAAAAGGTGCATGTTTGCATCCCACCAGTTTGTTTGTTTCTTTTTTTTATTTTATAAATGTAAAACAAAAAAATAATCAACATAAAATTTTAAATAAATATTGAAAGAAAAGAAGCAGAAAGAAGCAAAACTTATAATAAATGGCCCAATTCATACAGTTACACCATTTGTTGTTTAATTCAGAAGACTTTGACATATATATATATATATATGTCTTAATTGAGGGACGATTGAGGGAACCCCTCATTAAACAGTTCTGTAGAGATGAAGTAGTCTTGTGATTTTTCCCCACATATATATATATATATATATGAATATATATATATATATATATATATATATATATATATATATATATATATATATATATATATATATATATATTCATAGCATACATATTTCATAACATACAGAAAAATAACTAAACATGGAAACAATTATTTATTTTTTTAACAACAATAGATCTCAGTTCATTTCTGACTATAATTACTTTCTCTTTTAACAAATGTAGTTTGAATGTTGTTTGGATGCATTTGTGTATGTGCTTTGTACATGTTTTTCAGGATATTGTACTCCACCAATTCATGAAATTTCAACAGTCATTTTCATTATACAGGCGGAACTCAATCAATTACAATATGATGTAAAAATCCATTAATGTCAGCAATTCAACTTCAAATGTTAAACTAATATGTGATATTACTCATTACATGCAAAGTGAGATCTCTCAGTCCGTTATTTCTTTATTATTTTGATGATGATGGCCTACAGTTTTCGAAAAGGTTTTCTAAGATTTTCAGCTCAAGGTTTTCATAAACTGTCAGCTATAATCATCTAAATTAAATAAAGGCTTGACAAATCTCACTTTGTATGCACCTATTTACATTTTATATTACAAAATGTTATATGTTTCTGTAATTTTCACATATGATTTATTTTGTTCAAGTTTACAGAAGAATATTCCTTATATTTATTTATTACAAGTTATTTTTTTCTATGCCATTTATGTGCTTCTTAAAACCTCACTATAAACTTTGTAAGGTCACATTACCCTCTAAACCAGGGGTAGGGAACCTATGGCTCTAGAGCCAGATGTGGCTCTTTTGATGACTGCATCTGCCTCTCAGATAAATCTTAGTTGACATTCCTTAACATAATGAATAATTCTCCTGGTAATCACATTGTTAAAAATTATGTTCAAATTATAAAACATTCCCATGCATTCTAATCCAGCCATCTGTTTTCTATCACACCTGTCCAAGATGTCGCATTTATAGTAAGAAGTATTATATTTATTACTGGCTAACTTCAGAATAACAATGTTATTAAAAATAATAAGATACTTATTATGTTACGGTGCACGCGCAGTCTGAGTCTCCCTCCTTTGTGGGAACACCCGAAGGACCCGCTGACAGCGCGCCCGGACACGCCCCCGCTCACGCTGAACGTAGCATGCCCACGCAGCGACAAGCCTGCACTCAATGACCTATCTGCTCACCTGGCACTGATGAGCGCGGTAGCTTAGTTCTCAAATTGGATACCATAAGGCTTATGCTCTCTCTCTTTGCGCTTTTCCCTCGTGTCTGACATCCTTGTTTGTTCTCCCGTGTTTTCCTCAGTGTTTCCCTTCCGTTGCCCTGGATTTTGACTGCCTCCCTCGTTTCCCAACTCCTCGGTCGCCCCCGGACTCTGACGTCTCTCTCTGCCCCACGGACCCCTCGCGGATTTTGCCTTGCCCTCTTTGATTTTTGTCTGCTTCCTCATTCAACATTTACGGTAACAATTAACAGCTAATCTACACACATAGTCACACACATACACTCTTGGATTTTATCACACACCATTCTATAGTTAATTAGTATTGTTAATTATATATATAATGGATATATATATATATATATATATATATATATATATATATATATATATATATATATATATATATATATATATATATATATATATATATATATATATATATGTTGTATATATCCATGTATATATGAGTGGATGTGTGCATGTACGAAGGGTCTGTGTGAGCAAAGTATGACTATCAAATATGATTTTAATTGTAAAATTCAGTAAAAAATATTTTTGTAAAGAAAACGTAGCGACACTGGGAAACTATGTTGCATCTGTACTTGTAGCTTGTTACTGCCCAACATTTAAAGGAGTACCTGTGCTAAAAATAAATTTGTGATTAATCTGTGTTCGTACATGATTAATGCAATATTTTTTGTGATTAACCTTATGAGTTAATGCATTAAATTTGACAGCCTTATTTATCATCCTTGATTGTGTCACCCTGTCATTGTCTGTAGCCCTGAAAGCTCCAAATACTCTGGTTTGGATACTTTATTTTGCACACTGGAAGAGCCAACAGAGTGTCTATAAAGGACTTTGGCCCTTCAGGTTTATTCTTAGAGACATTTGCCTTGGTGGGGTTTTAAAGCGCTGCCAAATAGACTTCCCCCTTTTCTGTTGCTGAACGCCCCACCAGTGTCATGGCATGTGTGCGTCTTTCATTAATCAGCAGAGAAAAGAGAAGTTGGCAGTCGAAGGAGGCAAGAACAGCATGAAAGGAACGAGCAAAGTGGGAAGACCAAAAATAAACCCCCTCCACCGTTCTCTCTCCTCGGCCCTCTCATGGAAAATGAGGGAATAATCTCGAGCCCACCGTCGGAATTGCTCGGCCTAATGCAAATGCCTGTGTGGCAGTATCAATGGTTGCCGTGTTAACAGGGAGAGCTGTGCTGCACAGGCCATTCTCGCTGCCACCTCGTTCGTTTAAGTCATCGGAACAAAAGTCAGGAGAGAAAGCCACATGATTGGTGAAATCTGCGCGGGTGGCACCACTGCAGTGGAATAATGATTGCGGCATTACCGAGTGTGCGTCTGCCAGGGGCTGTGTGGCCATTTCATGCCAGGGCTGAGTGAATGTAAGGGATGTTTATTCATGAGAGTGAGGGGTAATAAAGTATAGCGTCGGGGTGAGGAGGCACTGATATTACTCCTGAACTCGCTGTTGTTTTCCGTGCAGGCTGCAGGCCAGCACAGGGAGGGGCCGCTGACCAAGTCTGCAAGTGCAGTAAAGAAGTGAGACACACTTAAACACAACAGCATTAATGTTCTGCTGCTAATATGAAGTTCAAGCAGTGGTCTGTCTTCAGGGCCAGAAAGGCCTTCTCTGTTGGACTAACATAACCAGAAATCATAATCATTATTTAAGATAAAAGTAATTGTGGAAGGCTTCCTGCTGCCGTCTTGCGGGTTCCATGGATCATGGAGGAATGACATCGCTTGAGCAGGTTTGACTCTTATTTATTCTTTCAATAAACAGGTTTCTCTGTGCTTTTCAGCAAGTGTCTGTTGTTGTGTCTCTCGCGTGTCCTCCAGCTTCAACCCCCTGTCCTTTCTCACTGCTGCCTTTTAACAGAACGACAGGTGATTAGATGAACACTTTCAGCTGTGTCATCCACTCACCAGTCGCCAACCTCGAAGCCGGCTCTGCCACATCCCGCTTCCCTGCAGGTGCGCAGGCCACGCCCACCACAGTAATTTTTTATTTACTTTCCCTAAATATCTCAACGTATTCCTGTTCTAGTCATGTCATATTATGCTCTTTCCAGCGCTGTTGTTTTTAAAATATATAGAGATTTTATCCAATCAGAATTCAGCTAGCTTATGTTGCCATGTTGTTCGAAATCTGCTGGAGGCCTTCACATTCAGCAATGTGGGTGTCCGTGCGCTGTCAGCGAACAGGGACATGCAGTTGACAGACAGTTGCGATAGGCAATCATATCACAAGTTGTTGTCAGTTTAGGTAGACATGCCGGCAGCTTGATGTTATCGATGAGCACGCTGTGGAGTAAACTTTAAGAACTCCGCCAACATGCCTTGTCTGCATCTTTTATGATGAGACTAGAAAACACATATATTTGCAAGGTCATTTTCAAGGAGGATATTTAAAGAGAAACAACATCTTGTGAGAAGATGTCGGCCAACCCCGGAAATTAGCTCAGATGCCCCAGCGATGAAATGTGAGTTCAGCTATTTTATTTCTTAATTTTTTCCCGTTCAATATGTTTTTTGCAATTTTAATTTTGACAGTACCACACAAGCTATGTTTTAATTGCTGCTGGGAATCACCTGAAAGTGAACTCTCTAGTACTCCCTCTTGGGAATCCGAAAAGAGTGGGTACTCTGAGCTGCTGTTGGGTGCATAAGCAAAAACAACAGTCAGGACCCGTCCCCCCACCCGAAGGCGGAGGGAAGCTACCCTCTCATCTACTGGGTAAAAGTCCAACGTGCAGGCTTTGAGCCAGGAGGCAACAAGAATTACCACCCAAGCCTGTCGCCTCTCACTGCGTGCAAGGGGCTGGACTCTCTTGAGAGAACTGGTTCCAGAGCCCTTGCTGTGTGTCGTAGTGAGTCCGACTATATCTAGCTGGCACTTCTCTACCTCGCGCACAAGCTCAGGCTCCCCCCTCCCAGGGAGTTGACGTTCCACGTCCCATGAGCTAGTTTATTGAGCAGATTATCGGACTGACAAGTGCACTGCCTTTGGCTGACGCCCAGCTCACATCGCACCTGACTTCGATGGCCCCTCCTATTAGTGGTGAGCCCACTGGAGGGGGTATCTCCTTTGCCTTTTCGGACTGTGCCCGGCCGGGCCCTATGAGGACGCTCCCCATCGTGCCCTACCTTCTGGTCTGGCTCCAAAGGGGGGCCCTGGTGACCCATGTGTGGGAGATGGAAATCTAAGTCCTTGTTCTTTTCCATAAAGGTATTCGAGTTGTGCTTTGTCTTTGTCTGATCCCTCACATGTGACCTGTTTGTCTTGGGAGACCCTACCAGGGGGCATAGAGTCCACCGGACAACATAGCTCCTAGGATCATTGGGACACGCAAACTCCTCGACCACGATAATGTGTCATCTTAGAAAGGACCTGCCACCTCACAGCTCCCAGCACCATATAAATTGTACTAACTTGAGCAGCACAAAGAATTTCCAGAATAAAGAAAGCTTTAATTAAGCTATGACTATCCATTGGTCATCTAACATCTTTGATGATCAGCATGATTTTGTAACAGTCCACTTGTTTATTGACATCCCAAAGTTTAGCATATTAAACAATTTTAATATCATTACAACAAAATTACAAAAGACATAATGAGTTTTCAACCACGACCAAGCTCCTCAGGTTTGCTTTGCAAGTACTAACAACATCCGCCACAGAGCCACCGGAAGTTATGGAGGACATTTCGCATTCTTATTTTAATCCGGAACAGAGCATGACGTGGTCAAGAATAGATTTGGGGTCGGATATTATATGAAGCACCTTGTCATTCAATACGTTTTGAATGACATTTTAATGTGTTTTTTCACGCAAAATGCCCCTCTTCCTTACTCCACAACTGATCGCGAAGCCCTACGCAGAACATGTGTTCTGCATTTAGAGCAGTGCGGCACCTGACTGGCATGACAGGGTTATTATACCGACAGCGTTTAACATCAATTTTGATTAGGTGAAAGTAACATTAGTTACATCAATATGATTTAATGGTAACTTTATGTTGACAGCCTGAAGCAAGTACATTGTAGGTTGAAAATGTTTGCCCCACTGAAAAAATGTGATGCCCCCTACCCTCTTAAATAATTTTCTGCAGCCGGGTCTGCAGTGAGGACACCAGTCGGAGTCTCCTCATTCACTTTTGTTTTGACGTATGCATTCATCTGATCACTGACCGCATAGTGGTTAAGGTAAAAGAGGGTCAAAATAAATTGCATGATTAATCTAATCTGTGTACATGATTATTTCGAAAATGGTTTGTGATTAATCGCACAAGTTAACTTGTTATTATTGACAGCCCTAGTTTAATGTAGTATTTTAATGTTGTTTATGAATTTTTTAAGCTTAATTTTGATACACAAAGTTAAAAGAAGTGGACGGACTATATTCAACATATTCACTGAAGAATATTAGGTATTCAGCTGGATTTCGAATGGGCGACTATAGCTGCTCACTGGAACTCGACAAACTCTTCAGGGTAAATGTGAAATAAAGGAAATAACAAATTAACAAATTAACTTTGTTCCATGCTGTAAAAGTAGTCAGTGACACAACAGTTGTGTAAATATTAGCCTACTGGGAGAAAAAGACGCACATTAAAGGCCTACTGAAACCCACTACTATCCACCACGCAGTCTGATAGTTTATATACCAATGATGAAATATTAACATTGCAACACATGCCAATACGGCCTTTTTAGTTTACTAAATTACAATTTTAAATTTCCCGGGAGTTTCGTCTTGAAAACGTCGTGTAATGATGCCGTGTACGCAAGACGTCACGGGTTTTAAGGAAATATGAGCGCTGCACAAACACACAGCTAAAAGTCGTCTGCTTTAACGGCATAATTACACAGTATTTTGGACATCTGTGTTGCTGAATCTTTTGCAATTTGTTCTATTAATATTGAAGAAGTCACAGAAGAAAGATGGAGTTGGGAAGCTTTAGCCTTTAGCCACACAAACACACGATGATTCCTTGTTTAAAATTCCCGGAGGTGAAACTATGGATCAGAGCGCGGTCAAGCCAACATGAATCACAACAGAATGTCAACCAGCAGGTTTCGGTGAGAAAATTGTGGTAAAAAGTCGCTTCTTACCGGAGAAAAGCTGAGCTTGTGCCGTCCATAAAGCTGCCGTCGACTCCCCTGAGACATTGGCGTCAAGACACCCGTGGACGTACACCTACGACTAATAGGTACTATTTAACTCACTAAAACACTAGCAACACAATAGAAAGATAAGGGGTTTCCCAGAATTATCCTAGTAAATGTCTCTAAAAACATCGGAGTCCATCCCAATGCAATCGCGTTTTTTTTAACTTACTTTTTTTCAATCTTTTTTTTTTTTTGTCCATCGCTATCAATATCCTCAAACACGAATCTTTCATCTTCACTCAAATTAATGGGGAAATTGTAGTTTTCTCGGTCCGAATAGCACTTTTTGCTGGAGGCTCCCATTAAAACAATGTGAATATGTGAGGAGCCCCCACACGTGTGACGTCATCGTCTACGACTTCTGGTAGAGGCAGGGCATTTCTCTTAACACCGAAAGTTGCGAACTTTATCGTCGATGTTCTCTACTAAATCCTTTCAGCAAAAATATGGCAATATCCCGAAATGATCAAGTATTACACATAGAATGGACCTGCTATCCCCGTTTGAATAAGAAAATCTCATTTCAGTAGGCCTTTGAGTGCTTAGCATGAGCAATGTGATTTATCATGACTGAAACTGTTCTGCTGGCAATGTTACGCAATTTATTTAGCATGTTTGAGAAGGACATGCAAACACTGCTCGTGCTGCACGAACAGGCGATGGACAGTCAAGAATTCCCCGTCATACGTGTGTGTTAACATTTTGAAACGGTCGGATCCAAAAAAAAAAAAAAAAATTTGTTATCATTTTATAGCTGCTAGAAGATTTAAGAGGCTGATTAAAAGGATTTCAAATGATGCGTTTTGGTGTCCATTAGTATTTTTTTGTGACGTTTGTTTTTTTCACATAGAATATTTATTATTAAAATATTTCTTATATGAAAAAATATTATTTAAGTATGGATTTAAGAGCTGAGCCGGAAGGCAAAGCTCTCAATTTACCGGTCGATCTACGTTCCCATCCTCACCTATGGTCATGAGCTTTGGGTCATGACCGAAAGGATAAGATCACGGGTACAAGCGGCCGAAATGAATTTCCTCCGCCGTGTGGCGGGGCTCTCCCTTAGAGATAGGGTGAGAAGCTCTGCCATCCGGGAGGAACTCAAAGTAAAGCCGCTGCTCCTTCACATCGAGAGGAGCCAGATGAGGTGGTTCGGGCATCTGGTCAGGATGCCACCCGAACGCCTCCCTAGGGAGGTGTTTAGGGCACGTCCAACCGGTAGGAGGCCACGGGGAAGACCCAGGACACGTTGGGAAGACTATGTCTCCCGGCTGGCCTGGGAACGCCTCGGGATCCCACGGGAAGTGGCTGGGGAGAGGGAAGTCTGGGTTTCCCTGCTTAGGCTGTTGCCCCCGCGACCCGACCTCGGATAAGCGGAAGATGATGGATGGATGGATGGATGGATTTAAGTGTAGCCTCTGTCTAATGAGCACACCTTCAGTAATACAAAAAAGGGGTTTAATGGTAAATGCACCGCAGGACTGCTTGGTTCACTCACAAACGAGTCAACTTTTAGTCCTCAGACTGATTGCAGTACATCAATCAATCAATCAATCAATGTTTACTTATATAGCCCTAAATCACTAGTCTCTCAAAGGGCTGCACAAACCACAACACAAACCACTACGACATCCTTGGTAGGCCCACATAAGGGCAAGGAAAACTCACACCCAGTGGGACGTCGGTGACAATGATGACTATGAGAACCTTGGAGAGGAGGAAAGCAATGGATGTCGAGCGGGTCTAACATGATACCGTGAAAGTTCAATCCATAATGGATCCAACACAGACGCAAGAGTCCAGTCCAAAGCGGATACAACACAGCAGCGAGAGTCCCGTCCACAGTGGAGCCAGCAGGAAAACATCCCAAGCGGAGGCGGATCAGCAGCGCAGAGATGTCCCCAGCCGATACACAGGCAAGCAGTACATGGCCACCGGATCGGACCGGACCCCCTCCACAAGGGAGAGTGGGACATAGGAGAAAAAGAAAAGAAACGGCAGATCAACTGGTCTAAAAAGGGAGTCTATTTAAAGGCTAGAGTATACAAATGAGTTTTAAGGTGAGACTTAAATGCTTCTACTGAGGTGGCATCTCAAACTTTTACCGGGAGGGCATTCCAGAGTACTGGAGCCCGAAAAGAAAACGCTCTATAGCCCGCAGACTTTTTTTGGGCTTTGGGAATCACTAATAAGCCGGAGTCCTTTGAACGCAGATTTCTTGCCGGGACATATGGTACAATACAATCGGCAAGATAGGATGGAGCTAGACCGTGTAGTATTTTATACGTAAGTAGTAAAACCTTAAAGTCACATCTTAAGTGCACAGGAAGCCAGTGCAGGTGAGCCAGTATAGGCGTAATGTGATCAAACTTTCTTGTTCTTGTCAAAAGTCTAGCAGCCGCATTTTGTACCAACTGTAATCTTTTAATGCTAGACATGGGGAGACCCGAAAATAATACGTTACAGTAGTCGAGGCGAGACGTAACAAACGCCTGGATAATGATCTCAGCGTCTTTAGTGGACAAAATGGAGCGAATTTTAGCGATATTACGGAGATGAAAGAAGGCCGTTTTAGTAACGCTTTTCATGTGTGACTCAAAGGAGAGAGTTGGGTCAAAGATAACACCCAGATTCTTTACCAAGTTGCCTTGTTTAATTGTTTGGTTGTCAAATGTTAGAGTTGTATTATTAAATAGAGGTCGGTGTCTAGCAGGACCGATAATCAGCATTTCCGTTTTTTTGGCGTTGAGTTGCAAAAAATTAGCGGACATCCATTGTTTAATTTCACTAAGACACGCCTCCAGCTGACTACAATCCGACGTGTTGGTCAGCTTTAGGGGCATGTAGAGTTGGGTGTCATCAGCATAACAGTGAAAGCTAATACCGTATTTGCGTATGATCTCACCTAGCGGCAGCATGTAGATGCTGAAGAGTACAGGGCCAAGGACCGAACCCTGGGGAACTCCACACGTTACCTTAACGTAGTCCGAGGTCACATTGTTATGGGAGACGCACTGCATCCTATCAGTAAGATAAGAGTTAAACCAAGACAGGGCTAAGTCTGACATACCAATTTGTGTTTTGATACGTTCGAATAAAATATTATGATTGACGGTATCGAAAGCAGCGCTAAGAAAAAAAAAAAACGGAAATGCTGATTATCGGTCCTGCTAGACACCGACCTCTATTTAATAATACAACTTTAACATTTGACAACCAAATAATAAAACAAGGTGACTCTGTAAAAAATCTGGGTATTATCTTCGACCCAACTCTCTCCTTTGAGTCACACATTAAAAGCGTTACAAAAACGGCCTTCTTTCATCTCCGTAATATCGCTAAAATTCGCTCCATTTTGTCCACTAAAGACGCCGAGATCATTATCCATGCGTTTGTTACGTCTCGTCTCGATTACTGTAACGTATTATTTTCGGGTCTCCCAATGTCTAGCATTAAAAGATTACAGTTGGTACAAAATGCGGCTGCTAGACTTTTGACAAGAACAAGAAAGTTTGATCACATTACGCCTGTACTGGCTCACCTGCACTGGCTTCCTGTGCACTTAAGATGTGACTTTAAGGTTTTACTACTTACGTATAAAATACTACACGGTCTAGCTCCAGCCTATCTTGCCGATTGTATTGTACCGTATGTCCCGGCAAGAAATCTGCGTTCAAAAGACTCCGGCTTATTAGTGATTCCTAGAGCTCAAAAAAAGTCTGCGGGCTATAGAGCGTTTTCCGTTCGGGCTCCAGTACTCTGGAATGCCCTCCCGGTAACAGTTCGAGATGCTACCTCAGTAGAAGCATTTAAGTCTCATCTTAAAACTCATCTGTATACTCTAGCCTTTAAATAGACCTCCTTTTTAGACCAGTTGATCTGCCGCTTCTTTTCTTTCTCCTATGTCCCCCCCTCCCTTGTGGAGGGGGTCCGGTCCGATGACCATGGATGAAGTACTGACTGTCCAGAGTCGAGACCCAGGATGGACCGCTCGTCGGGACCCAGGATGGACCGCTCGCCTGTATCAGTTGGGGACATCTCTACGCTGCTGATCCGCTTGAGATGGTTTCCTGTGGACGGGACTCTCACTGCTGTCTTGGAGCCACTATGGATTGAACTTTCACAGTATCATGTTAGACCCGCTCGACATCCATTGCTTTCGGTCCCCTAGAGGGGGGGGGTTGCCCACATCTGAGGTCCTCTCCAAGGTTTCTCATAGTCAGCATTGTCGCTGGCGTCCCACTGAATGTGAATTCTCCCTGCCCACTGGGTGTGAGTTTTCCTTGCCCTTTTGTGGGTTCTTCCGAGGATGTTGTAGTCGTAATGATTTGTGCAGTCCTTTGAGACATTTGTGATTTGGGGCTATATAAATAAACATTGATTGATTGATTGAAGATCGAGGAGCAGCAACATAGATGACGCATCAGAATCCATCGTTAGCAATAGATCATTAGTCATTTTTGCGAGGGCTGTCTCCGTGGAGTGATTTTCCCTGAAACCAGATTGAAAGGTTTCACATAGATCTTTAGACGCTAAGTGTTCATTTAACTGCTCCGCAGCAATTTTTTCGAGGATTTTTGAAATAAAGGGAAGGTGAGACACCGGTCGGTAGTTTACTATGAGGTCAGGATCGAGGTTAGGTCTTTTAAGAAGAGGATGAATAACCGCTTTTTTGAATGCTAGGGGAACAGTGCCCGAGGAAAGTGATAAGTTTATAATATTTAGCACTGATGGACCTAATAATACAAAGAGCTCCTTGATCAGTTTCCCAGGAAGTGGGTCAAGTAAACATGTTGTTTGTTTTTTTCCATTTACACGTTGTAACAATTCCTCTAATGTTATTGCCTCAAAACGAGAGAAACTATTTCGGAGGGCAGTATCCGCCGTATATACAATCGTATCTGTGTTAATAGAACCCACTTGTTGCTGGGACGCATTGTCTTTAATCTCCTTTCTAATGACTTCAATTTTCTTACTAAAGAATTGCATAAAGTCATCAGCTGAGTGGGTGGAGCTACTGGAAGGAGTCCCTTGTTGGGATAGCGATGCTACCGTACTAAACAAAAATTTAGGATCGTTTTTATTACGGTGGATGAGATTTGAGTAATATTTAGTTTTAGCTAAGGTAAGCATAAGTTTTTAAACTATCACTCCATGCTTGATGGTGCACCTCAAGTTTAGCCATGCGCCATTTGCGTTCCAGCTTTCTACATAATAATTTCTGAGCTCTAGTTTCTTCTGTAAACCACGGGGTACGCTTTTTTGGAGCCTGTTTTAACTTTAGCGGTGCTATGTTATCAATGGTTTCGTGCAGGGCGTCATTAAAGTTGTTAGTGAGGTTATCAATAGAGCCCACATACTTTGGGAATGGTGCCATTACCGAGGGCAGTAGGTCAGCAAGAGTTGTCGTTGTGGCCGTATTAATGTTGCGGCTGCTGTAGCAATTATTATTATTATTAGCTTGCTGAACATGAGTCTGAACCTCGAATTTTATAAGGTAATGATCGGACAAAACTTTAGTATACGGGAGTATCGTAACTTTGGAAACGGGGATTCCCCTGACAAGCACTAGGTCTAGCGTATTACCGTTGCGATGCATGGGTTCATTTATTATTTGTGTGAGACCACAGCTAATTATAGTCTGGAGCGCTACGCATGGTGGGTCCGATGGGGTATTCATATGGATATTGAAGTCCCCCATTATGATTATATTATCGGCGTGTGTCACTAGATCAGCAACAAACTCTGAGAATTCATTGATAAAGTCCGAATAGGGCCCTGGGGGGCGGTAGATAACAGCCAGGTGTAGAGGCAGCGGTGTGACAGACCTCAAAGTAACCACCTCAAACGATTTATATTTATTATTTATGTTAGGACTAAGGTTAAAGTTTTCGTTGTATATTAGTGCGACCCCCCTACCCCTTTTAAAAGGACGGGCAATATGCGCATGTGTAAAGTTAGGAGGAGATGCCTCATTTATCGCAAAAAAGTCGTCTGGTTTAAGCCAGGTTTCGCTTAGACCGATGACGTTAAGGTTGTTGTCTTTAATGACCTCATTAACTAATAACGTTTTGGGAGACAAAGATCTGATGTTTAGAAAGCCCATATTATAGGTACTGGGCTGTTTTAGGGAATTTTTGATCAAATTATCCGTAGTAGCAATATTAATCATGTTGTGTTTATTATGCCCAGTGCATTTAGTATAATTACGACCATATCTAGGAATTGATACGACGGGAATTTTCCGATTGTTTGTTTGTTGCTTTGATAAACTGCACGCATCATAGTTTGCCACCTCAGTAGAACACATGTCCAACTCTGAAACAATCAAAGCAGAAAAAACTTGTTCTAATTTAACTGACTCCTTACCCAGACCAGTAGTCTCACATCTTCCATTTAAATCCGGCTTCAGGATGGAGGGAAGTGGTGTTCTGTGGGGATTAGCCTTCTGCTTTGTTTTTAGCCCCGCTCGGCATCGGCGTTTCCGATCACACCGCTGTCGTCTGCTCCGTAGACGGCCCCCGCTGCTACTATACTCCACTGCCTCACAAACCGCTGGATGTAGCCGGCGAAGTATTCCCGTGCTAGTTAGCAGGTTTAGCAAGCACGCGTCTATCAGTCCAAAACGGCCCGATATGTCCACATCCAGAAGTGTCTGGCGGTCGTACGTGATCACGGAGTGACCACGATGTGAGCCAGCCATAAAGTTTGTAGAATTGTCCGGTATTTCTGCCAAATGTTTCATCTTTAGCAAGAGCTCCTCAATGTCGCAGCCCTTCTGGGCGCCTCCATCTTGGAACATGTCTCCTGCATGTTTGAAAACAGAGCAAAACGCTGCGGTAATTGTTTGAGTTTCTCTATGGTGATTCCCCGTATAGTACATGCATAATTTTCATTTAAATAGGCACAACTTTACGAATGGAACACAGTCTTAGTAGCTCACACACAAAACGCCCACTAATAGTACGTGCTATTTCATAGATTGCACATGCTCATGCCTGTGTGGTGTTTGTAGCCTAATAAATCAGGCCCTTACTCTTGTATCGTAGTTGTACATAATGTGGACAGGTAGACTGCAGATTTTGAGTGTAAAATCCACAAAACTGTTACTGTAATTAAATGTTTTTGTCCTCATATGTTCATAATGTGCTGCTCTCCTGTGGCCAGTAAAATACGTCTTTAGAGGTGTTAGTAGATGGGTGCCGGTTCCATTCTCACCATCAACTGATCATCTGTTGGCTTCGCTGCTTGATGTCTCTTGTCTCACACATTTAACACCACGCTAATTAGAACATGGAGAGAAGAGGCTCAATCAAATGAGACGGAGGGTTGTGTGGGTGACAAATACCACCATGCAAGTAAACCAACTCACAAACCATCCAAGTATTTGTGATTGGCGGTAGAGCTTAATTAGGGGCCTGCCTCACATCAAGAGAAGCAAGCACAGAAAGCTATCAGTCTGTCACGCCTATGGATTATGTTTTCTTTTTGTCATGTTTGGTCATGTTATGTTTTGTTTTTTGGACACGCAGTTCTGTTTTTGCACTTCCTAGTTTGTTTTTGTCTCCATGCCAACTCATTGATTTTCACCTTGCCCTCAAGTCACGCCCCGGTCCTCAGTTCTCACACCTGCTAATCATTATCACAGTCATTACTTAAGCCATTCTGTTTCTGTCTTCGTCCTGGCAACTTTATCTACCGATGTACTTACACATCCCGTATTCATGGCATGGCGTAGTGGGTAGAGCGGCCGTGCCAGAAACCTGAGGGTTGCAGGTTCGCTTCCCACCTATTGACATCCAAATCGCTGCCGTTGTGTCCTTGGGCGGAACACTTCATCCTTGCCCCCAGTGCCGCTCACACTGGTGAGAGGGGCACAGAGGGGCTGTAGGCGCAAACTGGCAGCCACGCTTCCGTCAGTATACCCCAGGGCAGCTGTGGCTACAGATGTAGCTTACCACCACCAGGTGTGAATGAATGATGGGTTTCCACTTCTCTGTGAGCGCTTTGAGTGTCTAGTAAAAGAAAAGCGCAATATAAATCTAATCCATTATTATTATTATTATCATCTGCTTCATGCCTTGCTGTTTGTTTTTGTCCACGCCAAGTAAGTTTTGTATTTATGCCTCAGTGCAAGTTTTGATTTTTCATGCCACAGTGCAAGTGTTTTTGTTTTATGTTTGTAGTTAGTAGCATTCATGCTAGTCTTTTGTTTTTTCATTAGCCAAGTTTGTTTTCCGCCCCCGTGCGTGTCCTTTGTTTGCCTTTGTGTAGTTTTGTTAGAATATTAATAAATATGTACTCACGTTCACGCCTGGCTTGTGCCAATCATCCTTTGCGTTGGAAAAACAAAATACCCCATAGTCCAAGTCCATGTTTGACACAGTCACCCTCATGATGGCAGACATATTTGCTTGCAGCTTTCAACGTCTCCTCACTGTTCTTTCTTCTGTGTTTTCTTCCAATAGCACTTCCCCGTCATTATCAACAATTGCACCTGACGCCTGTATCCATCTGATTGGTAAATGTTCCCATCCCCTGAATTTGTCTGCAAAATGGGTCACATTGATGGAAATTCGATAGCATAGCGAGCAGAGGTGAAATTTTACACCTGAAGTATGCATTTACTGAATCCATAGGAACTGAAAATGTTCCAAAAGTGCTCTATTTGACTTCCTGCTGTTGGCGAGCTGAACTATGTGTGAGGACCTCTGGACAAATCATCGTAGAAAGGGACATACAGCGGTGTCAAAGCAATATGACAGCAAGATAAAGAAGTAATTGTGGGCGACACAGATTGGAAGATTGCGCACATTTGACACAAACAGGAGATATTATTACTACTTCATACCAAACACAACCATGACAGCAACTGACCTCAGAGGTGCTCAAACGGCTGTCAGAATTCCAATGCAATTAGTGCTTTGATGAAGCCATAATAATTTCCTTAAAATTATTAATGGAATGTGCAGTTTTCAAACAGATCTTTTAAATGTCCAAAAATAATGTAACACTATTGAATGGAGACAAGTCAAACAATTGTGCCAGGCGGAAAGCCTACTGAAGCTTCTCCCTTTAATCCGCGCTCAAGTTTATTGATTGGCTTTCTGGTGCTGCCTATTTTGCCAATGTGACACTGATTGACAGCAAGCAGCAGCTGATCAATTATCAGTCAGATGCAAATGAAAAGCAACTGCGCATATTCACAGGAGAGAGAGATATTTGTGATATAAATAATTTAAAAATAGTTGCTGTTGAATTAATTAGTGGGATTTTAAACTTTTTCAGACACTTCTTTTGTAGTATAACAAGTGTAGTTTACAGCAGTGGTCCCCAACCTTTTTGTAGCTGCGCACCGGTCAACGCTTGATAATTTGCCCCGAGGCCCAGCGGGGGTGTTGGGGGCGATTTTTTATTTTATTTTATTTTTTCCCTTTGTCATGAAAAAGGGAGGTTTTTCTCATGAAAAAGGCCGATTTTTGGGGGTTGGTGCACTAATTGTAAGCGTACCTTGTGTTTTTTATGTTGTTTTTATAAAAAAATAAAAAATAATTTTATTTTTTATTTATTTTTTTACTAAAAAATAATAAAAATTAATAAAAAATTATTCTGCGGCCCGGTACCAATCGAATGGCCCGGTGGTTGGGGACCACTGGTTTACAGGACATTGTATTGCATTACACACATTATATTACCCCAGGAAGCGAGCAGGAGTGCAGAAATGGCCATCGAGAGTTTTTCTTTGTTTAACACCGTTGAAAAGCAAAAATAGCAGGTAAAATGTCCGTTAATAAACTACAAGGTGTTTTATATGAAATGTAATCACATAATGCCCTTACGGGACACACCTATCACAGATACATTAATAATAGCAGTGGTTATCACATCAGACTGTTAGTCTCGCCGGGGTTGGAGTATGCGTTCCTGAATTGAAAAATAGAAAAAAGTCAGTTTTATCCCATCCATCCATCCATTTCTACCGCTTTTTCCCTTTTGGGGTGGCGGGGGGCGCTGGCGCCTATCTCAGCTACAATCGGGCGGAAGCCGGGGTACACCCTGGACAAGTCGCCACCTCATCGCAGGGCCAACACAGATAGACAGACAACATTCACACTCACATTCACACACTAGGGCCAATTTAGTGTTGCCAATCAACCTATCCCCAGGTGCATGTCTTTGGAAGTGGGAGGAAGCCGGAGTACCCGGTGGGAACCCACGCATTCACGGGGAGAACATGCAAACTCCACACAGAAAGACCCCGAGCCTGGATTTGAACCCAGGACTGCAGGAACTTCGTATTGTGAGGTAGACGCACTAACCCCTCTCCCACCATGAAGCCTGAAGCCAGTTTTATCCCCTAGACATAAAAAAGAAAAATCTAAGTTGCTAAGACCCAAGATTTGTAACCTTTATTGTTATTTTGTTCTAAAAAAATTCAATTATATTGTTTATTATGAGTCAAATCGTATTAAAGTTAATACAAAAAACAAAACATGTATCAGACCCTTCAAACTACACCTCCTGTACTAATGCCAAATGTGCATCCGCCTTTTCCAAAATTTCCTCCCTGACACGGACATTCATGAAACTTCAGACAACTAAAATTCAAATGTCCTCTTTTACACAGATGTTCCTTTTATTGTGCGACTATTGCTCATAGAGAATACGAACCTCAGTCATTACTCTGACAACCATATTTTGAACAAGTAATGATACCTCATCTAGATATCTGTGCTAGTAATTCAGTAAAAAATACCTGCATGAGGTCAAATGGAATGGACACATTTCAGATAACAATTATGCCTATTAAATTCTGAAGCTTTTAAACGTGATGCATTTAATCTGCAGGAATGTCAATGGAAGAGCAACATGGAACCACACCAGTGAATGCACAATCTACTAGGCTGTGAGTGGGTTTGACATTAAAAATAATATTTCAGGCCAATTATGACGCCATCGTTGAATAATAATGAAATGTTAAAGGCCTACTGAAACCCACTACTACCCACCATGCAGTCTGATAGTTTATATATCAATGATGAAATATTAACATTGCAACACATGCCAATACGGCCTTTTTAGTTTATTAAATTACAATTTTAAATTTCCTGGGAGTTTCGTCTTGAAAATGTCACGTAATGATGATGTGTACGCAAGACGTCACGGGCTGTTAGGAATATGAGCCCTGCACACACACACAGCTAAAAGTCGTCAACTTTAACGGCATAATTATACAGTATTTTGGACATCTGTTTTGCTGAATCTTTTGCAATTTGTTCAATTAATATTGGTGAAGTTACAGTAGAAAGATGGAGTTGGGAAGCTTTAGCTTTTAGCCACACAAACACATGGTGATTCCTTGTTTAAAATTCCTGGAGGTGAAACTTTCCTATGGATCAGAGCGCGGTCAAGCCAACATGGATCCCTACCGAATGTCAACCAGCAGGTTTCGGTGTGAAATTTGTGGTTAAAAAGTCGCTTCTTACCGGAAAAAAGCTGAGTTTGTGCCGTCCATAGCTGCCGTTGACTCCCCTGAGACACTGCGCGTCAAGACACCCGTGGAGACACCCTTCCGACTATCAGGTACTATTTAACTAGCTAAAACACTAGCAACACAATAGAAAGATAAGGGATTTCCCAGAATTAACCGAGTAAATGTGTCTAAAAACATCGGAATCCGTCCCAATGCAATCACGTTTTTTTTATTTAACTTTTTTTTTTTTTTTTGTAGTCCGTCGCTATCAATATCCTCAAACACAAATCTTTCATCCTCGCTCAAATTAATGGGGAAATTGTCGTTTTCTCAGTCAGAATAGCACTTTTTGTTGGAGGCTCCCATTAAAATCAATGGGATTATGTGAGGAGCCATCACACGTGTGACGTCATCGTCTGCGACTTCCGGTAGAGGCAGGGCATTTCTTTTAGCACCGAAAGTTGCAAATTTTTTCATGGATATTCTCTACTAAATCCCATCAGCAAAAATATGGCAATATTGCGAAATGATCAAGTATGACACATAGAACGGACCTGCTATCCCCGTTTAAATAAGAAAATCTCTTTTCAGTAGGCGTTTAAGACTACTGATATCACCTCTGCTATTTTGATGGATGCTTCGCTTGGATGTAAATGCTCTTAAAAGTGTTATTTGCTGATGGGCCCACAATGCACTTGGCTGCGTGAGAAGGATCAAAACTGCAAAGGTCACCCTGGAACATGTGTGTCTCTGACTGCATACACCCGCCGCCTCTTTGCTGTCCGCCCCCTAACATACATCTCCAGGCCAGAGTGGCACATTTAACCCACCGGGTGTGAAACATGCACGGGCCAGATGATGACGACGTCGACGATGAGGGCTGTGTTTAACTAGAGCAGAAATAATGCTGCATCGCCTGTTTCCTCCTCTGTGAAGCCAGCCGGCAGCGTTGCTCCCTCTCGAGTGCGACTGTAGCTGCTATTCTGCTGTTCCTGCTCACCCACTTTGATGTCGGGAGCTTTTTGTGCGGCGCTCCTCCACACGAGGAGCAAAAGCCGATGCTGACGACTCAAAGCTTGAATGCATAAGTGAGTGGCCTTTGCAGTGTAATCCTGTAATCACTGTCCACACGTCGGCACAAGAGGTTTGTGTGTGTGTTTGTGTGTGTGTCCGTGTGTGCGTGCATGTGTGTGTGTCTGTACAATTGCATTTAAGAGTGTGCGCACATATTTGCTGTTTCTTTGTGTGATGGGTTGAATATGTGTCAGAGCTTATGCTCCATGCTAATTCAAATAAGAGGCCTGAGTCGTTATCGCCTTTGAACACGTGCCCCTGTCTTGTGCATCAGCCTTTGTTTGGGGGGGATGGGAGGCTTTGGGGGGCTCTGTGCTGGTTCCCAATGAGAGGGACTCTGTCGCCTCCAAGTGAGCTGTGGAGGAAGAAGAGCAAAGTGGGGTAAATCACACACCCACACCCTAAACAGCAACATAAATAACATAACATACCTGCTGAGGGATTAAGGCGCTTTAATTTAATGTATTAATGGAAACAAGATTGCTTTTTCTGCCTCTTTTTCCCACTAGTTTTTTTCGTTAATGCATTGTCCATCCATCCATTTTTTATGCCGTTTATCCTCAGGGTCATGTGTTTTGCTGCCAAAGGCGAAGAGTCAGGTTAGATCCGGTGATTAGTCACCAGTCAATGACAAATAGACGAAAAATCACCATTGGCACCATTAGTGAGTGGAAACTGAACCTATACCGCCTGCATTGCAATTTAGAAGGTACAGTACTTGAACACGGGTTCTCAACCTGGGCCACAAGTTCTAGGTAAGGGGTCTGAAAAATTATTTGTACAAAAAATAAAAAGATGCCATTCATATCGTTAAAAGTGTAATAGGAACTAGGCCAGTTGAGCAGTTAAGCAAACATTTTGAACATACAACGTGGTAGGTTTAGTGTAAATAAATAAATGATAAATGGGTTGTACTTGTATAGCGCTTTTCTATCTTCAAGATACTCAAAGCGCTTTGACACTACTTGCTCATTTACCCAATCAGACACATATTCACACACTGATGGAGGGAGCTGCCATGCAAGGCGCTAACCAGCACCCATCAGGAGCAAGGGTGAAGTGTCTTGCTCAGGACACAACAGACTTGACGAAGTTGGTACTAGGTTGGTACCGATTTATTATCAAGAAGCTTTCTGTGGAACGTTCTTTCTGAAGTCACTGCCTGTGTGGGGCATGGTCTTTCTGGCATCACTTCCTCTCTGAACTCAGTGTGTAAATGATCAATGAGTCCATACAAAGATGAGAGCCGGAGATTCAAGAAATACATGCCGCACTTAACCCGTGTAAAAAATTGTCCGATGAGGGGGACCTTAAACGACAGTTTCGCGTGGCTGAAACTGGGCTTAAGCTAAATACGTATTTATTTAAGGGGTTATCAGTCTCAGTGTAGCAGGGCAAATGTCAGAGTTTGTTGGTGACGAACCCCAAGATGCCGAGAAGGAGACAGGCATTGAGTAAGAAAACATACTTTAATTTAAACACTAAAACAAATCCCTCACCGACGGAGTGGCGCAACTGGCCCGGGAAAATAGGTGCATGAAGGAGATGATGCTGGACTTTCAGACGAGAAGCATGAGGGACAATCTGGTCTTCGCGGGAATACCGGAAAAGACAGAGGAAGATCCAGAGGAAACCATCAAGTCCTTCATGGAACTACAGTTCAAGCTTCCAGCGGACACCATCAAGAACATCACCTTCCATCGCATCCACCGGCTGGGAGCCAAAAAGCCGGAGAACAGGAGGCCGAGACCCATCGTAGCCAAATTTGAATATTTCAAGCAGAAGGAGCAGGTGAGGAGCGAGGACCGAGAGCTGAAAGGAACACCAACGACCAGTTCTCCAAGGATTACCTCGACAAGCGCTGCCATCTGTTCCCGCTTCGCAAGAAATTCATCCCCGAAGGATGCCGTGCTATCATCACGGTGGATAAACTTTTCATCAACGGTCAACTTTACCGTGATCCGGAAGTCACGCCGTGGCTGTAATAGTAACATTTAAAACACGGTAAATGTTGCTTTTTTTTTTATTTATTATTATTTCATTATGCTTCATTCCCTCTGTTTTCCGCCCCCTCTCATACAATACACCTGTGCGTCATCATAGCGCTCACGTAAACACCATACGCGGGCTCTCTCTCTCTCTCTTTCGGTAAACCAACATGTTTACTGTTTTACTTTCTCGTTTTCCTTTCTCCTTTCTCACTAACTGTTTGATCCACCACTCTCTTCTTTTCTCTTTATTTAATGTTTTTTTGTTTTTCTCTTTCTATTTCCCCACCTGTTGCGTATCCCCTTGTCGTCATCAGCATTTACACTCACAGGTAATACATGAACAACTATACACACTCTGCACACTTAAATACATGCATGATTGGCTTACATTTAGATTAGATTAGATAGATCAGATAGTACTTTATTTATTCCGTCAGAAGAGTTCCTTCAGGAAAGTTTAAATTTTCAGCACAATCGAATTCAAGATCCGACAAACATTACAGGGAGACAGAACAGGATCGCTGACGGGTCTGCCGGCTTCCAGCGCCCCTTACAAAAAAGATGAAATACAGGTAAACAATTGGGGTGGGGTGGGGGAGGGGGGGGGGATTAGAAGATTTAAAAAAAAAAAAAAAATTGATACAGACATGCATTATCTACACATAAAGTACACACATACATCCACACACTTAGTTACAGTCTAGTTTAGTATGTCCACTATACAGTTTGTCACTTGGAATGTGCGTGGGGTCGGGTCTAAGGCAAAAAATATAAACATTCTTAAACATTTGAAGAGCATGCAAGCAGACATTGCTTTACTACAAGAGACTCACCTCTCCAAGTCCGATACCTCAAAACTGCACTCATCACAATACCCACACACATACTTTGCTAGTTACAACTCCAAACAGAGAGGTGTAGCCATTCTTATTAGTACAAACGCAAACTTTACACGCCATAACTCCATTACTGACATTGAGGGAAGATACCTCAATCTTAATATTTCTGTTGACGGGAGAAACTTATGTATCGCCAACATTTATGGCCCAAATGTTGATGACCCCTCCTTTTTTCACACTTTCTTCTCTTCACTTTCTCCTCACTCAAACCACTGCTTGATTCTAGGAGGGGACCTCAACTTAGTATTTAATCCAAATATAGATCGGTCCAGAGTGACTAGGAGTCACCGTGAGTCTCAGTCAGTGGTAATACTTAAGCAATAAATGATGGATTATGGTCTTTGCGATGTCTGGCGTTCTGATCACCGCACTCTTAGGGAATACACTTATTTTTCCCCAGTTCACCACTCAATTTCTCGCATTGACTTCTTTTTAACAAGTAGCTCAATTTTATCTGACATCTTAAAGGACCCATACTTCCTAAACTGTTTTGAAAAAAGAATGGACACATTTTTTAGATTTCAATGATCAACCAGAAATCCCATCGTGTGTTCTCTGAGAGACGGCGAATGTAGTTATCCGAGGAAAAATAATTTCTTATTCATCATACAAGAGAAAAAGGAAAATTTTTTAGAGCAGGAACTTGAAAATGAAATAAAAATATTAGAAATACCTTATGCTAATTCACAAAATGTACAAACTGAACAAATTGAGAAAACTCAAATTAGATTTGAGAGAAATAATTGATAACAAAAGTAAATTCCTTCGCCAGAGGTTACGCTTCGAAAAATTTGAACATGATAATAAACCAAGCAAATATTTGGCTAACCAATTAAAATGAAACAAAGAAAAAAGTTCTATACCACCCTTTAAGGATTCAGCTGGGAACATTGCGCACATTCCTGAAGAAATTAACTCCATCTTTAGAGATTTTTACAGGAATTTGTATACACCCCAGATTGTCCCATCTCCTTCAGACATTGAGACATTTTTTAATGGTATAGACTTACCAAAATTAGATACAAATTTGGATCTTGCTATTTTTGCAGATGAACTTCACGACGCACTTCAACAGATACCAAACAAAAAAGCACCACGCTCTGGGGAGTTCTACAAAACATGTTGGTCACTGGTAGCTCCGATATTTACAAAAATGGCTTTCGAGATTAAAGAAAACTCATTCCTTACTCCAAATATGAACTCTGCCACGATCAGTCTCCTGCTAAAGCCTGATAAAGACCCAACACTTCCATCCAGTTACCGGCCAATCTCCCTGATTAATGCTGATCTTAAAATTATCTGCAAAGTACTAGCTCAAAGATTAGAAAAAGTCACTCCATAAATAGTACATCCTAATCAAACCGGTTTCATTAAAGAGAGACAATCGTCCAACAATGTTCGCCGTCTACTCAATGTGATTGACTATTCTGTTATTCATAATCTAAAAACAGCTGTTGTTTCATTAAGTGCTGAAAAAGCATTTGATAGAGTGAATGTTTTTTTTCTTCTAGCTACTCTACAGAAATTTAGATTTGGAGACTCATTTATAGCATGGATCAAGGTCCTGTATAGTTTCCCTACAGCTTCGGTTAGAACGAACAGCCAAATCGCTCCAAGGTTTCAACTTATGAGGGGCACTAGGCAAGGGTGTCCACTTTCTCTGTCACTGTTTGTTACAACAGCGTGGTTTCGTAGTAAAAGAGTGCGGCTACTTTTCTGGCCCGCCTGCAGTCCAGACCTTTCTCCCATCGAAAATGTGTGGCGCATTATGAAGCGTAAAATACGACAGCGTAAACCTCGGACTGTTGAACGACTGAAGCTCTACATAAAACAAGAATGAAAAAGAATTCCACTTTCAAAGCTTCAACAATTAGTTTCCTCAGTTCCCAAAACGTTTATTGTGTGTTTTTAAAAGAAAAGGTGATGTAACACAGTGGTGAACATGCCCTTTCCCAACTACTTTGGCACGTGTTGCAGCCAAGAAATTCTAAGTTAATTATTATTTGCAAAAAAAAACAAACAAAAAAAAAGTTTATGAGTTTAAACATCAAATATCTTGTCTTTGTAGTGCATTGTATTGAATATGGGTTGGAAAGGATTTGCAAATCATTGTATACTGTTTATATTTACATCTAACACAATTTCCCAACTCATATGGAAACGGAGTTTGTATAAACCTGTTTGATGCTTCGGAAAGTTGCTGGGGATAAATTTTGGTTCAGATCAGGTAGAGGTTGAGCTGAACCATGATTTTATGGCAGTTTTAAAATTTAGTAGGGAAGTTTGAATTTTGAGGTCTTTTTGTAATTCCTGCATTTTTTTTCCTTTGCGAGTCTTGAATTTGGGGGGAACGAGGTCTGAAGAAGTCCCTCTCATGTAGTAGTATCTGTGACCATCACTTACTCTGGTGAAATAGTTCGACAGGTACTTGGGAACTGTTTCTCTATTTTGAATACCAGGCACATTGCGATTATGGTGTACTCTTTCCTCAACTCTAAGCCATCCTAATTTGGCAAAGTGGGCTTGAGTTAGGTGAGTCCTGTATGGAAGGTTGAGAAGGAGTCTCACCAGCTTGTTTTAGGAAGTTTGCAGTTTTGTTTTAAGTGGCTTGGGGATACTGGTGAACCATGAGGTGCATTCGTAGTCAAAATGACACTGTATGAGGGCACCGGCAAGGTGTCTCCATTTCCAAAAAAACACATCTGTCCTGGTACTGTTTTGTTTGAGCAACTGTCCATAAAAAGTTCACACGATACAAAACAAAGTGTTGTAGCCTGCTACTACAAGATAAGAGCAAACGTGTTGTTTTTGCAGTAGTTGATTTTTACATGTGGACATGACACGTTTGATTGATACAACCTTGGCGCCCTCATCTTGGAAAGTGTTATAGTGTTTGGCCTCAACCTACTCAGTGGTTAGAGTGTCCGCCCTCAGATCAGTAGGTTGTGAGTTCAAATCCCGGCCGAGTCATACCAAAGACTATAAAAATGGGAGCCATTACCTCCCTGCTTGGCACTCAGCATCAAGGGTTGGAATTAGGGGTTAAATCACCATAAATGATTCCCAGGGACGGCACTGCTGCTGCCCACTGGTCCCCTCACTTCACCGGGGGTGAACAAGGGGATGGGTCAAATGCAGAGGACAAATTTCTCCACACCAAGTGTGTGTGTGACAATCATTGGTACTTTAAGTTTAACAAGGCCTTTATTACTCTGTGGAGCAGCGTGAACCTAGCAGGGTCCTTCTCGGCATACAACTTTACTCTGTTTTTCACTGGGGCAAAAATATTTGTTTTTGTGAAAACAATCATTGAGCTAGACATGGCGTGTAGTGGTATCCATCACCAACCACCACCCCAACAACCAGGAACTGGCTTTTTCAAGTGCAGGTGTTTTGGCAAAACATGCACCCCACATGTGTCCCGTCTATTTGCGCGTGCGTTTAAATCCAATGAATGCGGAAATGTAACAAAGCATCCCAGAACTTGAATTCATCTTTTTACAAGAGTACAATCTTTACCTGAGACAATGCTGTATTTGTTTACTTAAAATATGTTTCACACTGTTAACTATTAAACCATCAAATGTATGATTTATTAGATTATGGTTTAATGTGAAGATTAAACCAAGCAAGGATGGTAGGAGCAATTACAGTTTCCCTGCAAAAAAAAAAAAAAAAGAAACAAAATAAAGCCTTTATTTGAACTTGTCAAGTGTGAAACATGTAAATTGAATGAGAAAATAAAAAAATATTGCGTTATTATTGAAAAGCCTGTACTTCTTCCTTTAAAAGTGATGTACACGTTGAAATGCTCAATTTAATTTCCGCATCTTTTGGAATTGAAACACGTGCAGATGCAGGGGTGAATGAGTTCTAATGAGATGCACATTTTGCCAGAACACCATTCTTAAGTCAGAAAAAAAATAACGAGGTTGCATCAGCGTCTGCCATCCCCAGAACATGTATCAATACAATGACAATCCTGTAACTATAAATAATACATAAGGACAATTATATTGCTTTAAAAGATGCATAATGTATTTAAGAGTGATGTGCATCTTTTCTTCATATGAACTGTTGCGGTTTTCAACAGCAGTCTATTTTATGAATGTCATATTTTCACAACGCTCTGTATGTTTTTGTCTCTTTGTGAAAAGCATCTAATTTTAAGGAATGAACACAATCAATCATATTTTTGAATGGCTCCTACAACAATACTTGTTGGCATTAGGCGTTTTCCCAGCTGACACATGATCTCACTACATCACTGCGCGCAGTCACCATGTTTTTGTGGCAATCAGGGCAAAGAGAAAAGAAAAAGAAAACTCATAGCTCCGCAAGCCGGCGCTTCACAGTCACAATTTTATCTTAGTAAAGTGTGTCTCAATGATAATCACTTCATGGAAGGAAAATTTCAAGATGTCTTTTGGGCTTTTACATGTTGCACATGTTTTGTCAGTATGATATAACTCATTATCTTGCTATTAACTAATTATCTTGTTGAAATATTGAAAGATGCAAGCTAAATATTATTTTATTGCCATTTTGTTTGGCACATAACCTTTTCATTCATTGTTTTCAATACAGTCAGTATTTTTTGGGGGGGCCACAGACCTGAACCATTTACAAATCCCAATATGATACTTTGAAAATGTTAGTAAAGATTATGCAACTGAAAATGTTATAGTAAGTAACTGAAATAAAGACAATTCCACATTTTTTATGAAGCTTATTTCGTTAAGTTTATAATTTATTAGTATCGTGGTTTACAAAGCCATGCTTATCTATATAGGTGCAGTTGAGGGATTAAAGCGAGATAGCAATTAATTAATTATGATCAGTAATTTATAAATATCATTCTTCTGTTTTTCAATCTGACATAAAAATGCTAAGAATAGCTCTGAACTTGAAGTATTTTCATTTAAATTCAAATAGATTTATAACAAAAACGTAGCTTCATAGTTATTTGTTGTTTTTAATAGTCTTGAACAGAGGCAGTGTGTTTTATTTACAAAAATACAGGTCCATATATAGTAATACAATCATTTCAAAATCCCCACCATATCAATTCGTATATGTGATTGAAATTATTTGAGACGCACAACACGAAATAGACGTAACAGTATCAATATCAGTACTGTGGATCACATTACAAAAATGTCTCAATGCAGCCCCTACCAATACAATGGGCTTTTCAAATATCAGATGATTGCCTTCCGCAGCACTATTCGATAATGAGGTCATTAGAGATCAACAAACTTTACGTCATTGGTCTCAGTGAGACTTGGCTAGAACCAGAATAATTTTTTACACTAAACGAGGCATCTCCTCTCAACTATATGAGTGCACATATTGTCCGTCCCCTTAAAAAGGCTGGCGGGGTGGCACTAATATACAATGAAAACCTTGACTTTTGCCCCAACATAAGTAATAAATATAAGTCATTTGAGGTGCTGACTATGAGGTATATCACACCGCTACCTCTCCATCTGGCTGTTATCTATCGCCCCAACGGACCCTATTCCGACTTTACAGATATTTTTCAGATGTTGTTGTAGATCGAGTGACGCATAATATAATTATAATTGGGATTTTGATATCCAAATGAATACCCCGTCAGGCTCTCCGTGCGCTGTGCTCCAGACTATAATCTATAGCTGTGGTCTTACACAAATAATAAATGAACCAAATGTAATACGATAGATCTAGTGTCACCACCTCCAAAGAAC
Source organism: Nerophis ophidion (assembly GCF_033978795.1). NCBI lineage: Eukaryota > Metazoa > Chordata > Actinopteri > Syngnathiformes > Syngnathidae > Nerophis > Nerophis ophidion. The sequence goes on from NC_084616.1 coordinate 51,104,482, forward strand.
ACTAAAGTAATGTCCAATTACTTCCTTATAAAAGTCTGAGTTCTGAGTGATTGTCAACAAACCACTAATAACCAATGCTTAAGCAGCCTCAACATTAATAAATTAAGCCCTAGGTATTGACACCATTCCCAAATTATATGCGCTCTATTGATAACCTCACAATCAACTTTAACAATGTCCTGTGCAACGCCATTGATAGTATAGCACTGATAAAAAGGAAAAAAAGGCACCTAAAAGGTGTACCCCCTGGTTTACAGAAGAAACCAGAGCTCTTACACTATCATGTAAAAAACTGGAACGCAAATGGTGTGAGACTAAACTTGAGGTTTTCCATCAAGCATGGATTGATAGTTTGATAACTTATAAATACACTTTACCACAGCTAAAACTAATTACTACTCAAATCTCATCCACCTCAAATAAAATGAACCCAGATTTTTGTTTAATACAGTATTGTCGCTAACCCAACAAGGGACTACTCACAGTAGCTCCACCAACTCGGCTGATGACTGAATGCAATTCTTTACTGAGAAAATGTAGCTAATTTCCGGTAGTAGGATGACGAGGGCTTTAAGCCTGATGGCCAGCTGGCTAATGACACAAATCTTGCTTGCGTTTAAACACTCGATGTTAAGCTGCAAGATGTTGGACAGTGAGAGGCCGCAGGAAACATCTTTAGGTTTTTCACCTCTTTGCTTTCGGCGCCAAGGGTCTATCCTTTTACTACCCCGAGAGCGTCTTTGTGTTTTCATCGTTAGGCTAGAAGTCATTTAATTGTTTTCAGTTACTGGGTCCCGCCGCGTGGAGGCTAATAAAGTTTGATCATCGTACTGACCCAGTTGCACTGGATGTCTGTAAACTTAGGATGCGACTTTAAGGTTTTACTACTTACGTTTAAATTACTAAACGGTCCAACTCCATCTCATCTTGCTGGTTGTATTGTACTGTATGTCTCAGACAGAAATCTGCGTTCTAAGAATTCTGGCTTATTAGTGATTCCTAGAACCCAAAAAAATTATGCGGGCTATAGAGTGTTTTCTATTTGTGTGCCTTTACTCTGGAATGCTCTACTGGTAACAGTTAGAGTTGCTCATTTATACAACTGAGCCTTTAAATAGGCCAATTTTCAGACCAGTTGATTTGCTGGCCTTTTCCAAGGTTTTTTGTTGTCCCCATTGCGCTGAGTTTTTTGTTGCCCTAATGTGGCTTGTTTAGTCTTTTGAGACATTTTTGATTAAGGCCTATATGAGTAATCTTTGATAAATAAAAAGATAAATAGGGTTATTGAAGAGATTTCAGAACCTTAAACATATATCAGGAACCTATCATTTAAAACAGGCAAATTCCCTGATGAAATTAAAATAGCAAAAATCGTACCGATTTATAAGACTGGAGACAAACACTAGTTTACAAACTACAGACCTGTCTCTCTATTTCCACAATCTTCTAAAATCATTGAAAACCTGTTTAACAACAGATTAGACAAAATCATAAATAAAAACAAAACACTTACAGATAACCATTACAGATACAGAGCCAGATTGATTGCACAGATATGGTGTTGTTTATGCTGGGCAAGTATGCCTGACGCGCCTCCTACAGCGCCTTGGGTCAGCTGCAGGGTCATCAGCAGGGGACCACCGCTCATTGGAGTTTCGCTGTCTTTAACTTTGGAACGCCTCCTGGTGGCGGAAAAGTGGCATGCAGCTGACCCATCTTATTGCCTCAACCCCCAGTAGTTAGCCCTCCTCCTCAGCCACAACTAGAAACTTCCTTTTTCTGCTTCCTCAGTAAGGCCCTTTGTTTCCCTTTGGAGCTTAGCCCCGGTCGATCCCACATCTCGGAGCAGCCTTATGGTTGATGTACCGACGAAGCCCCGACAGCCTACTTCCACAGGGTAGATGGTAGTGGACCAGCCTGCCTCTCTGCACTCATCAGTCAGATCTGCATACTTGGCTGCTTTGCACTCGTAGGCTGCCTGGATTCCCTTTTCCTAAGGAATGGTAAGCTCAATCAGCATGGCAAACTTGGTAACAGCAGACCACAGCACAATGTCTGGGCGGAGTGAAGTGGTGGTGATCTCACGGGGGAATTGGAGCTGTTTGCCGGTGTCAGCCCTCATACTCCAGTCCCTTGCCAGAGAGAGGACACTGCGGGGCCCACGTCGCCTGGTGTCTCCTTTGCCTTCCCCTGACCTCACAAAAATTACAGGAAGTTGCCTTGCTATGGGCTGGCTGTTGGCTTCTTGTTTACTGCTCTCCAGGACTTCTGCCAGTTTCATCAGGACTTGATCATGCTGCCATCTGAAGCGACCCTGTGTCAGCGCGATCTTGCAGCCTGATAGCAAGTGCTGCAGGCTGGCTTTGGGAGCACCACACAGGTGACAACTCTCTTCCTGGCCGAACCACTGGTGGAGGTTTCTGGGGCATAGCAAGGTGTCATAAGTTGCCCTGAGTAGGAAGCTGAGTCTGGCTTGTGGCATCTTCCATAGGTCGGCCCAGCTGATGGGTCTGCTGATGGTACCTTCCCAAGTGGTCCATCTTCCTTGGCGACCTTGAGACATGGCCTTGACGGTATATTGCTCCTGGTTCACCCTTGAGACCTTCTCCACAACCATGGCTCTGCCTTCCCTCTTTGTGGCCTTGGACCAGAGTCGTGGAGAATCTCTCCAGCCAAGCCCCGCTCTTTCTACTTGCACCCAGCCAACTATCTCCTGGTGTTGGAGCCTGCAAATGGCCTTGGCAACCTCTGGCCCTGCTGGTACCAACCTGTTCGGGTTGGTACATGTGCATTCCTCACTGTTGGAACTGAGGATTCTTCCAGCTCGAGAACCAATCTGGCCTTCTCCTGCTTGTAGCCCAGGGCAATGGACTGGATCGGCAGATGCAGTAAAGTTGCCCCAAATAAGCCAGTGTCGGAGAAGCAACGCGGTAGGCCCAGCCACTTTCGGATGTAGGAGTTGGCTAATCTGTCCAACCCGTTGGCTGTTGAGGATGGAATCTCGCACTTATTCAATGGCCACATAACCCTTTGGTACAGTGTGAAGTTGTAGCACCACAACTTGTACTTTCCGGGGAGCTGGCTCTTGTTGATACTCGCTAGGCCTTCTGAGAGTTGTTTATGTGCCGCCTTTCCTGCGTGCTTGTCCGACAGGTCCTCATTGTACTGCCTCCCCAGGCTTTGGATGGAGTGGTTGACCAGTAGAGAGATTTGCTCACCTCCTGCAACAAAGATGGTTTTGTCGTTCCTGGTGCCTTTGCGCAAGGAAAGGCTTCGTGACTTGGAGGTTTTTATCTTCATCCGTAACCATGTCACTAGCTCATCCAGCCTCTTCAGACACCTTCTCATGCATGGGGCTGTTTGCAGTACCACAGTGACATCGTCCATGTAGCTTCAGAGTGGTGGAAGCCTCTGCCCTGTCTGCAGCCTCATTCCTCCCTCAGTCTGACGGGCTCCGCGCAGGATGATTTCAAAAGCTCTGACAAAGAAGACTGGGGAGATGGCACACCCCATGGCTATGCCTACTTCCAGACGCTGCCATCCTGTTGTAAAATCCTGGAGGCTGAAACACATCTGGAAGTCCCTGAAGTAGCTGGTTACCAGGTTGATGATGGAAACAGGGACGTGGAAAAATTCCAATGCAAACTTTGTGAGGGACAGAACCATAAGCGTTGGCAAGGTCAAGACACACCATGTGGAGGTCGCTCTTCTCCTGCTTGGCCCTGTGGATCTGTGCCCAAATCATTGAAGAATACTCCACGCATCCTGGAAAACCTGGTACTTCTGCTTTCTGGCAACTGGTGTCAATATAGCCATTCTCTGTGAGATAAGAGGTTAGTCTCTTGGCCATGACTGCAAAGAAGACCTTTCCCTCGACATTCAACAGAGCAATGCTCCTGAATTGATTGATGTTATGGGACTCCTGTTCCTTCGGAATAAACACCGCCATGGCTCTCTGGCACTCCGACGGAATAAGTAGATTCTTTCATGCTGTGCTTATAAGCTTCCACAAGCATTTCAGCACTTGGAGGCAGTTCTTGTATAGCTTGTAGGGAATTCCATTAGGCCCAGGAGCTGATGCTGACCTCGCTTTCTTGACCACTGCTCTTACCTTGCTCAGTCAAGGAGGGAAGCTGTCAAACTGCGTGGTTGGAGATGGAGGAGGGACGTATCCTGGTGAACCTTATGGATCTCAAGATCTCAACATCAATGGCATTAATTAAAATAAAGGAAGAAATCACCATATATATTAAAAAATGTGCTGCTGCAGTGTTTATGGATTTAACAAAAGCATTTAATACAATTAGTCATAACATTTTAATAAACAAATTAGAGCAGTATGGAATCAGAGGGCCGGTCTTGAACTGGGTAAGAAGCAACTTAACAACTTCCACAGAGCTAAAAATATCTTGTAGCGTACCTCAGGGATCAATACTCGGACAAAAATTGTTCAGTCTCTATATAAATTACACTCATTAAACTAAAATAATGCTATTTGGTAACAGTAGAAGGGAAAGTCAAACACAAATACAAATGGACGGAGTAGATGTTATGATTTAACTAAAGGGGAGATGACGGCAGACTGACACCAGGTGGCGGTAATGTTCAATAATTTCTCATATATATATATATATATATATATATATATATATATATATAATAAGCAAACTAATCTAATAAGATAACCCAAGGAAATGGAGTGTGTCAAACCCAAGTGCATACGTGTGTTACTATGTGTGTAGTGTGTGTTACCAAATGTTGTAGAGAGCGAAGGAACAAGGCAGTCCGAGAGGCAGGCAGATGAACATCCAGGGTAAGAGAGAAGAGGCTAGATCCGTGTTCAGGCGAGGGTCGGGAATCGAGGAAGGCAGTCCAAAAACACAGGGGGGAACAAAAGACGATTTCGAAGGGGGAAGACTCTTTGGGAGAGCAACACGGACGTCAAAATCACAGAGGGACACACAACAAAGGTGAGCGAACATCAGCCTTACGGTACACAGAGAGGTAACTAAGTTTCCGCTTGATCCTTGGGTCCACTAGACCTTTATCCAGCTCGCCCTCATCAATTCCAGGTGAGCAGATTGGCGAGTGGGTGCAGGCTTGTCGCTGCGTGGGTGTGCTGCGCTCAGCGTGGGCGGGGGCGTGTCCGAGCGAGCAGCCAGAAGAGGAACTGTGACAAACAGATCCAGGAGGAAAACGGGTTCGAATCCACGCCGTGACAGTATATTTTGAAAGGGTAAAAGAAAATACATTTTTGGGTGTAACAATAGATGATAAAATTAATTGGAAATCTCATGTAAAAAATATACAACATAAAGTAGCAAGAAACACGTCAATAATTAATAAAGCAAAACATGTTCTAGACCAAAAATCACTTCATATTCTTTACTGCTCACTAAATAAAAACAGATCAATTAGAATAATACACAATGTTGAATATAGAGAACATACAAACCCTGTATTTATTGAGTCAAAAATATTAAAGTTCGGTGATTTGGTAAAATTGTAAACAGCTAAAATGATGTACAAAGCAAATTATAACCTGCTACCAAAGAATGTACAACAATTCTTCTCAACTAAAGAGGAGAAATATAACCTTGAGGAAAATCTAACTTAAAACATTTGTATGCATGTACAACACTTAAAACCTTTAGCATATCAGTATGTGGAATTAAATTATGAAATGGATTAAGTAAAGAAGTTAAACATTGTACTGATATGATCCAGTTTAAGAGGTTGTTCCAATTAATAGTTCTTACAAAGTACAAAGAAGAATTATGAGAAATACTTTCAACCTTATTGAAAATAAGATATTCTGCATCTCAGTATGTAAATAATGACTGAATTTATTGATTAAATATTACAAAACTGTTGTGTATACTGATTCACAGATGTTATTGTATTGTAAAAAGGTCAGTAAATGATTCTATATATTTGTAAACGCTCTGAAGTGGGAAAGGGGTAGGATTAAATAAGCTTTGCTTCTTCCTACTCCTTTTCGGACATGATGTAAAGTGAAATGATATGAAACTGTGATTTATTATACTGTAAGTGTGTTCATGTTCAAAATAAACAAAAGAAAGAAAAAGAAGATAGAATGTTACCATATCTGAGTTATTTAGCAGAAATATGGGTAAACAACTACAAATGTGCGCTTCATTCACTAACCGTGTTACAAAAAAGATAAATTACAATAATACATAATGTTGGATATAGAGAACACGCAAACCCTTTATTTATTAAATCCCAATTATTGAAATTCAATGATTTGGTGCATTTGCAAACAGCTAAAATTATGCACAAAGCAAAATATAACCTGCTACCGAAGATTGTACATCAATTATTCTTATCAAAAGAGAAGAAATATAACCTTAGATGAAAATCTAATTTAAAACATTTGTATGCTCGTACAAAACTTAAAACCTTTAGAATATCTGTATGTGGAATTAAATTATTTATCAATAAATCAATCAATTAATGATTATTTATATAGCCCTAAATCACTAGTGTCTCAAAGGGCTGCACAAAGCACAACACAAACCACTACGACATCCACGGTAGGGCCCACAAAAGGGCAAGGAAAACTCACACCCAGTGGGACGTCGGTGACAATGATGACTATGAAACCTTGGAGAGGACCGCATATGTGGGCAACCCCCCCCCCCCCCTCTAGGGGACCGAAAGCAATGGATGTCAAGCGGGTCTAACATGATACTGTGAACGTTCAATCCATTGTGGATCCAACACAACCGCGAGAGTCCAGTCGAAAGCGGATCCAACACAGCAGCGAGAGTCCCGTCCACAGTGGAGCCAACAGGAAACCATCCCAAGCAGAGGCGGATCAGCAGCGCAGGGATGTCCCCAGCCTACAGACAGGCGAGCGGTCCATCCTGCGTTCCGACTCTGGACAAGCGGTCCATCCTGGGTCCCGACTCTGGACAGCCAGTACTTCATCCATGGCCATCGGACCGGACCCCCTCCACAAGGGAGAGTGGGACAGAGGAGAAAAAGAAAAGAAACGGCAGATCAACTGGTCTAAAAAGGGAGTCTATATAAAGGCTAGAGTATACAAATGAGTTTTAAGGTGAGACTTAAATGCTTCTAGTGAGGTGGCATCTCGAACTGTTACCGGGAGAGCATTCCAGAGTACTGGAATGCTCTATAGTCCACAGACTTTTTTTGGGCTTTAGGAATCACTAATAAGCCGGAGTCCTTTGAACGCAGATTTCTTGCCGGGACATACGGTACAATACAATTGGCAAGATAGGCTGGCGCTAAACCGTGTAGTATTTTATACGTAAGTAGTAAAACCTTAAAGTCACATCTTAAGTGCACAAGAAGCCAGTGCAGGTGAGCCAGTACAGGCGTAATATGATCAAACTTTCTTGTTCTTGTCAAAAGTCTAGCAGCCGCATTTTGTGCCAACTGTAATCTTTTAATGCTAGACATGGGGACACCCGAAAATAATACGTTACAGTAATCGAGGCGAGACGTAACAAACGCATGGATAATGATCTCGGCGTCGTTAGTGGACAAAATGGAGCGAATTTTAGCGATTTTACGGAGATGAAAGAAGGCCTTTTTAGTAACGCTTTTAATGTGTGACTCAAAGGAGAGAGTTGGGTCGAAGATAATACCCAGATTCTTTACAGAGTCGCCTTGTTTAATTGTTTGGTTGTAAAATGTTAAATGTTAAATGTTAAATGTTGTAAAATGTTAAATGTTAAACAGCTATATAGAGTTCGGAGTCTAGCAGGACCGATAATCAGCATTTCCGTTTTTTTGGCGTTGAGTTGCAAAAAGTTAGCGGACTTCCATTGTTTAATTTCATTAAGACACGCCTCCAGCTGACTACAGTCCGGCGTGTTGGTCAGTTTTAGGGGCATGTAGAGTTGTGTGTCATCAGCATAACAGCTAACACCGTATTTGCGTATGATGTCACCTAGCGGCAGCATATAGATGCTGAAGAGTGCAGAGCCAAGGACCGAACCCTGGGGAACTCCACACGTTACCTCAACATAGTCCGAGGTCACATTGTTATGGGAGACGCACTGCATCCTGTCAGTAAGATAGGAACTTGGGTAAAATTGCTGTGGTATGAAAAGGGGTAGGATTAAATAAACTCTGCTTCTTCCGACTCCTTTTCGGACGTGCAGTAATGAAACTACTGGAAATGTGTGATGCATTAAATTGTATTGTATGCATGTTCGAAATAAACTGAAACTGAACTGAACATTTGAATAAATAATTCACACAATTTTTTAGATATTATTTATCATATCCCCACGATCAGTCTCAAGACAGAGTGAGACCTACTTTTCACCGTGGCTACATATCATCTTTGTGTCGCATGCCGGTAGTGTTGTTGCTCTCAGTCAAACAGAAGAAGAGGGCGAGGACACTCGCAGGCATCGGAAACCATAATGTTTGGGATTAAACATTTGATTGAAAGCTATTAAAAAACATGATGCGACAAATTGATTGACTGATTACAATAATCAATAATTGCAATTGACACAGTCATTTGGCACCCCTACTCTATGTAGTTATTTTTCATTTGATTATTATATTTATTGGAAAATTAGCAGCCAGCAGTTTGTAGTTATTTGTTACTGATTTGAAAACTAATTAAAGTCCACAAGGTAAGCGGTACCCACTGTACGAACTGAACCGTGTTGTTGTCACGCCATTGTACCCGTATACCCTTAACTTACCCTTAGCTCACTAATATCCGCCATCTTAAATAACTTATCTTCTGAAACTCACCAAAATATCAGTTCTTTTAAAATATTGATGAAGGTCCTAAATAGTCCGGAGTTCAATCCCGGGCTTGGGATCTTTCTCTGTTGAGTTTGCATGTTCTCCCCGTAACATACTTTGTAACCTTGAGACCTCTGATTTTGGGAGGTGGGGGGTGTGGGGTGGGGACGGCGGCGTGGTCGGGGGTGGGGTGGGGGCATGGTTGGGGTGGGGGGCGTGGTTAAGAGGGGAGGAATATATTTACACCTACAATTCATCAACTCGAGTATTTCATATATATATGTATATATATATATATATATATAACATTCTAGCTATATATATTTATTTTATTATATATATAAATAAAAGAAATAGTTGAATTACAGACGGCACCTATCAAATACACAGTAATAAAAACACAGTTGTTCTACTAACTGTACTGTGCTTGCTGGTTTACTAAAAAAAAAAAACCCACAACACTTACCTTTCACTATTTGAGTAACCGTTGTTCTGCCATTTATTTCTTCATTTTGCTTGTCGACGGTGCAATATATTGGGTTGGAGTCAAGAACCAGGCGAGGTGATGGAGTTACGTCTCTTTACTGTGAGCTTCAGTCAGAACAGACACCCTCACTTGCCGTCATAGGCCCAACACCACGTAAATCGTTGGCCAATCAAAAAGCAACCCCATAACGCTATAGCCAACATTCACCAGGAAATGGCAACTGACAACATAGAATCACTCTATTACAGACGGCGTCGCCATGGCTGTAACTTCCTCGTTCTTCTGCTTCGTCTACATCCGTAGATGTTGTAACGTGATTGGGCGTCGCCTCCAGCTCCAGCTGAATTTCAGGAGATTTTCGGGAGAAAATATCTTCCGGGATGTTTTCGGGAGAGGCGCTGAATTTCGGGAGTCTCCCGGAAAATCCGGGATGTTTGGCAAATATGCCCCGTAACTGCGTGGGTTCCCTCTGGGAACTCCGGCTTCCTCTCACCTCCAAAGACATTCACCTGGGGATAAGTTGATTGGCAACACTAAATTGGCCCGAGTGTGTGAATGTGAGTGTGAATGTAGTTTGTCTAACTGTGTTGGCCCTGCAATGAGGTGGTGACTTGTCCAGGGTGTATGCCGCCTTCTGCTCGAATGCAGCTGAGATAGGCTTCAGCACCCCCTGCAACCTCAAAAGGGACAAGCGGTAGGAAATGGATGGATTTATGTTTTATAGCTTTTCAGTATTAATCATAATTGTTGTATTTCTCAATACTGTACAGAACATCCATCCATCCACATGTGCTAACTTTGTCATGTACCATTCAGAACAAATGTTGCTTGCTTTGACATAAAACTATAAAAAAAAAAAAGTGTGCTGAACAGATATGTTGATGGAAGTATAATGAAATGTATCCTGTCCACCCCTTTTCTTTTTTTTTTTTTTTTAAATAACTGGGATCAACATTATGCTCTTTGTCAACAGGATACCATCTGGCTTGTCTGGCACGTACACTTTCTCCACAATCACCATGGAGCAGCTCAGTACTCCTCCACACACTGACACAAGAATCCACACAGCATGCATAACACATGAATAATCACATTTTATCACAGCATTCAAGCAACTTCAAACACTTTGCCCTGCTTTTTCTGTTTGCGCTTTGCAGCCTGTCTTTCAATAATTTAACAGGCGACAAGATTGCGCTTAGAGATTGAGTTAACTTGCTCATCATCCCTGGAAGAAAATCAGTCCAATTAAAAGTGGAACCAGCGACTTCCCTACTGCTTTAGGATTAATTTGTGCATGTATGTGGATGTATACAAAAGAAGCACATAGCTTGACACTGCTTGGTAAGTATATATAAAGGCCAGCCATGTTGATTGGCCTCACACTCAGTCAGTGGTGAACAAAATAGTCTTTGAGTCACACACAAACATAACCGTGCATCATGAGTGATTAATAGCCAGCCAGTGCCCGACCAATCCTGTCATTTGGCCTGCCAGACATCACCCAAATAATGAAACCATCCATCAATCCATTTTCTACCACTTATTCCCTTTTGGGGTGCTGGTGCCTATCTCAGCTACAATCGTGCAAAAGGTGGTGTACACCCTGGACAAGTCGCCACCTCATCGCAGCAAATAATGAAACTTTACATTTTAACTAAAAACTTCTCATTAAAGGAGGAGACAACTTGTTAGTGACTGGATAGCTCAATGGGCAATGACACATGATCTCTGCATTTCTATTTGTATCATTGGCCATCCATCCATCCGTCCATCCATCTTCTTCCGCTTATCCGAGGTTGGGTGGCGGGGGCAACAGCCTAAGCAGGGAAACCCAGACTTCCCTCTCCCCAGCCACTTCGTCCAGCTCTTCCCGGGGGATCCCGAGGCGTTCCCAGGCCAGCCAGGAGACCTAGTCTTCCCAACGTGTCCTGGGTCTTCCCCGTGGCCTCCTACCGGTTGGACGTGCCCTAAACACCTCCCTAGGGAGGCGTTCGGGTGGCATCCTGACCAGATGCCCGAACCACCTCATCTGGCTCCTCTCGATGTGAAGGAGCAGCGGCTTTACTTTGAGTTCTTCCCGGATGGCAGAGCTTCTCACCCTATCTCTAAGGGAGAGCCCGGCCACACGGCGGAGGAAACTCATTTCGGCCGCTTGTACCCGTGATCTTATCCTTTAAGTCATGACCCAAAGCTCATGACCATAGGTGAGGAGGGGAACGTAGATCGACCGGTAAATTGAGAGCTTTGCCTTCCGGCTCAGCTCCTTCTTCACCACAACGGATCGGTACAACGTCCGCATTACTGAAGACGCCGCACCGATCAGCCTGTCGATCTCACAATCCACTCTTCCCCCACTCGTGAACAAGACTCCTAGGTACTTGAACTCCTCCACTTGGGGCAGGGTCCCCTCCCCAACCCGGAGATGGCATTCTACCCTTTTTCGGGCGAGAACTATGGACTCGGACTTGGAGGTGCTGATTCTCATTCCGGTCGCTTCACACTCACATATCATTGTCATTGTATTTAAATTGCAGCAGTCCTGTTGAGAACCAGGGAATATGAACATTTTAGTCCAGTGCTTAGGTCACTGCACTGGCTTCCTGTTGCTCAGACAATAAACTTTAAAACAGCTATGTCATTTTCTTGTACCAAAGTGCATCAATGACATGTTGGAACCATATGTGTCACGTTTGGGACGCATCGTGTGCGCATGTTGTGTCACCCCCGGATGCACGAGGGCCAAGGACAAGCAGGGATAGCAGGTAAGAGCTGGTTTAATGCAAAAAGGTAAAAGAACACATGTACAAAACAGCAAAATAAAGGCGTGCCGGAGCGCACGAAAAGCTAATGCTAAACTAGCATCGAGTTTAAAGTGTCCACAGAGCGCGTGCCGAGCGCACAGAAGCTAAGACGTAACTTAGCAAACGACAAGGACTTAGAGAAAATCAAAACGTGTGTGTTGCATATAGCAAGTGACGAACCAAAGACGAAACTTAGGTACGTTGCAGGCTTGAATACTAAAGTAAGAATTGCCATCAGGTGTGCGTCAAAATGTGTGGCAGGTGGAACAAATGAGGAACCATGGTAACCACAACAGGAAGTGCACATACTAACTTAGCACCGGGAGAGTCCAAACAATCAAAAAAACAAAAAAGGACTCAAAAAACAGACAAAAGACGTGATCCGGGAAGCGGATCGCAACAATATGAACCAACTTGGTCTCTAAAAAAAACCTCAGGGAGTGGTGGTCTCCTGCTGGTGCCTTAAGTCGGGTTTAAACATGTTAAGGTTGCGTTTTTATGCTCCTAAAATATGTAATACTCTTCCAGAAGATGTTAGACAGGCCTCAACGTTGGCAATGTTCAAATCCAAGCTTTCGAACTGAAAATATTTGGTCCACACTAAAGATGCGCGGTTTGCGGTCTCATCCGCGGAATCCGTGGATAAACAGCAGGTCGGGTGGGTGACATGATGAATAAATAGATTTTAAATAGATTCGGGCGGGTGGCGGTTGAACCATTCGGAAATATTTCATATACATAGTTAGAGGATTGGCAACCTTTACCACTCAAAGAGCCATTTTGACCCGTGTCACAAAGTAACGACGACGATAGGAGCCGTAATCATTCTCGCTAATATCTGCTGGTGGTCACCCAAGTAACGAGAATAAGAGCGTGCTATGGATCCATTGCCTTTGACGCCTCCTACAACACGTGCAAACTACTTGCCAGTCCAGCAACATCACATGCAAATTGATTGCCAGTCCAGCAACATGTTGTATGCAGCTTCCGCAGACACACGCACACAACTGCAAGGCATACTGGGTGACACAGAGTACACTGAAAGTTGTGATATTAACAATTTTACACTCTTACTAATATGCACCACACTGTGAAGCCACACCAAACTAGAATGACAATCACATTCCCGGAGAACATCCACACAGTAACACAATATAAATGCAACACAACAAATACCCAGAATCCCCCCTGTGCGTCGGTAAGGTGGGCGGGGTTGGGGGTGCGGGGGTGTAAAATATAGTCAGGAAGAGTCATGTATGCAAAGGATTCTGGATATTTGTTGTGTTGCGTTTATGTTGTGTTACTGTGTGGATGTTCTCCCGAAATGTGTTTGTCATTCTTGTTTGGTGTGGCTTCACAGTGTGGTGCATATTAGTAAGAGTGTAAAATTGTTTATATCACAACCTTCAGTGTACTCTGTGTCACCCAGTATGCCTTGCAGTCGTGTGCGTGTGTCTGCGGAAGCTGCATACAACATGTTGCTGGACTGGCAAGCAGTTTGTACATGTTGTAGAAGACGTCAAAGGCAATGACCTCATAGCACGTCCTTTTACTCGTTTCCTGGATGAGCACCAGCAAATATTCGCGAGAATGGTTGCGGCTCCCATTGTACTCTTTACTCTGTGAAACGGGTCAAAATATTTATTTGAGTGGTAAAGGTTGCCGACACCTGATATATAACCATGGGCGGGTGGCGGTGGGTTGCGGTTTTGATAAAATGTTGGTTCGGGTGGATGGCGGGTGGATGACGTCTTTAGTGATGCGGTTATGGATGATATGAATCAATCAATCAATGTTTATTTATATAGCCCCAAATCACAAATGTCTCAAAGGACTGCACAAATCATTACGACTATAACATCCTCGGAAGAACCCACAAAAGGGCAAGGAAAACTCACACCCAGTGGGCAGGGAGAATTCACATCCAGTGGGACGCCAGTGACAATGCTGACTATGAGAAACCTTGGAGAGGACCTCAGATGTGGGCAACCCCCCCCCCCCTCTAGGGGACCAAAAGCGATGGATGTCGAGCGGGTCTAACATGATACTGTGGAAGTTCAATCCATAGTGGCTCCAACACAGCCGCGAGAGTTCAGTTCAAAGCGGATCCAAGACAGCAGCGAGAGTCCCGTCCACAGGATACCATCTCAAGCGGAGGCGGATCAGCAGCGTAGAGATGTCCCCAATCGATACAGGTGAGCGGTCCATCCTGGTTCCCGACGAGCGATCCATCCTGGGTCTCGACTCTGGACAGCCAGTTCTTCATCCATGGTCATCGGACCGGACCCCCTCCACAAGGGAGGGGGGGACATAGGAGAAAGAAAAGAAGCGGCAGATCAACTGGTCTAAAAAGGAGGTCTATTTAAAGGCTAGAGTATACAGATGAGCTTTAAGGTGAGACTTAAATGCTTCTACTGAGTTAGCATCTCGAACTGTTACCGGGAGGGCATTCCAGAGTACTGGAGTCCGACCGGAAAACGCTCTATAGCCCGCAGACTTTTTTTGGGCTCTAGGAATCACTAATAAGCCGGAGTCTTTTGAACGCAGATTTCTTGCCGGGACATATGGTACAATACAATCGGCAAGATAGGCTGGAGTTAGACCGTGTAGTATTTTATACGTAATTAGTAAAACCTTAAAGTCACATCTTAAGTGCACAAGAAACCAGTGCAGGTGAGCCAGTACAGGCGTAATGTGATCAAACTTTCTTGTTCTTGTCAAAAGTCTAGCAGCCGCATTTTGTACCAACTGTAATCTTTTAATGCTAGACATGGGGAGACCCGAAAATAATACGTTACAGTAGTCGAGACGAGACGTAACAAACGCATGGATAATGATCTCGGCGTCTTTAGTGGACAAAATGGAGCGAATTTTAGCGATATTACGGAGATGAAAGAAGGCCGTTTTAGTAACGCTTTTAATGTGTGACTCAAAGGAGAGAGTTGGGTCAAAGATAATACCCAGATTTTTTACCGAGTCACCTTGTTTTATTATTTGGTTGTCAAATGTTAAAGTTGTATTATCAAATAGAGGTCGGTGTCTAGCAGGACCGATAATCAGCATTTCCGTTTTTTTGGCGTTAAGTTGCAAAAAGTTAGCGGACATCCATTGTTTAATTTCATTAAGACACGCTTCCAACTGACTACAGTCCGGCGTGTTGGTCAGCTTTAGGGCCATGTAGAGTTGGGTGTCATCAGCATAACAGTGAAAGCTAATACCGTATTTGCGTATGATGTCACCTAGCGGCAGCATGTAGGTGCTGAAGAGTACAGGGCCAAGGACCGAACCCTGGGGAACTCCACACGTTACCTTAACATAGTCCGAGGTCACACTGTTATGGGAGACGCACTGCATCCTATCAGTAAGATAAGAGTTAAACCAAGACAGGGCTGAGTCTGACATACCAAATCGTGTTTTGATACGCTCTAATAAAATATTATGATCGACGGTATCGAAAGCAGCGCTAAGATCGAGGAGCAGCAACGTAGATGACGCATCAGAATCCATCGTTAGCAATAGATCATTAGTCAATTTTGCGAGGGCTGTCTCAGTCGAGTGATTTGCCCTGAAACCAGATTGAAAGGTTTCACAGAGATTGTTAAACTCTAAGTGTTCATTTAGCTGCTCTGCAACAATTTTTTTGAGGATTTTCGAAATAAAGGGAAGGTGAGACACCGGTCGGTAGTTTACCATGCGGTCAGGATCGAGGTTAGGTCTTTTAAGGAGAGGATGAATAACCGCTTTTTTGAATGCTAGGGGAACAGTGCCCGAGGAAAGTGATAAGTTTATAATATTTAGCACTGATGGACCTAATAATACAAAAAGCTCCTTGATAAGTTTCCCAGGAAGTGGGTCAAGTAAACATGTTGTTTGTTTTATTCCAGTTACACGCTGTAACAATTCTTCTAATGGGGGCGGCATAGCTCGGGTGGTAGAGCGGCCTTGCCAGCAACTTGAGGGTTGCAGGTTCGATTCCCGCTTCCGCCATCTTAGTCATTGCCGTTGTGTCCTTGGGCAAGACACTTTACCCACCTGCTCCTAGTGCCACCCACACTGGTTTTAATGTAACTTAGATATTGGGTTTCACTATGTAAAGCGCTTTGAGTCACTAGAGAAAAGCGCTATATAAATATAATTCACTTCACTTCACTATTTCATCAAAACGAGAGAAAGTATTTTGGATATTTGCAGTATCCGCCGTATATACAGTCGTATCTGTGTTACTATAACCCAGTTGTAGCTGGGACGCATTGTCTTTAATGTCCTTTCTAATAAGTTCAATTTTCTTATTAAAGAACTTCATAAAGTCATCTGCCGAATGGGTGGAGCTACTGGAAGGAGTCCCTTGTTGGGTTAGCGATGCTACTGTACTAAACAAAAATTTAGGATCGTTTTTATTAATGCGGATGAGATTTGAGTAATAATTAGTTTTAGCCAAGGTAAGCATGCGTTTATAAGTTATTAAACTATCACTCCATGCTTGATGGTGCACCTCAAGTTTAGTCGTGCGCCATTTGCATTCCAGCTTTCTACATAATAATTTCGGAGCTCTAATTTCTTCAGTAAACCATGGCGTACGCCTTTTTGGAGCCTTTTTTAACTTCAGCGGTGCTATACTATCAATGGTTTCGCGCAGGGCGTTGTTAAAGTTGTTAGTGAGGTTATCAATAGAGCCCACATACTTTGGGAACGGTGCCATTACCGAGGGCAGTAGGTCAGCAAGAGTCGTCGTTGTGGCAGCATTAATGTTGCGGCTGCTATAGCAGTTTTTATTATTATTAGCTTGCCGAACATGAGTCTGAACTTCGAATTTTATAAGGTAATGATCAGACATTACTTTAGTATACGGGAGTATCATAACTTTGGAAACGGTGATACCTCTGACAAGCACTAGGTCTATCGTATTACCACTGCGATGCGTCGGTTCATTTATTATTTGTGTAAGACCACAGCTATCAATTATAGTCTGGAGCGCCACGCACGGTGGGTCCAATGGGGTATTCATATGGATATTATAGTCCCCCATTATAATTATATTATCGGCGTGCGTCACTAGATCAGCAACAAACTCTGAGAATTCACTAATAAAGTCCAAATATTGCCCTGGGGGGCGGTAGATAACGGCCAGGCACAGAGGCAGAGGTGTGGCAGACTTCATAGAAAGCACCTCAAACGATTTATATTTATTATCTAAGTTAGGACTAAAGTTAAAGTTTTCGTTGTATATTAGTGCGACCCCCCCTCCCCTTTTAAGGGGACGGGCAATATGCGCATTTGTATAGTTAGGAGGGGATGCCTCATTTATCGCAAAAAAGTCGTCTGGTTTAAGCCAGGTTTCGCTAAGACCGATGACGTTAAGGTTGTTGTCTCTAATGACCTCATTAACTAATAACGTTTTGGGAGACAAAGATCTGATGTTTAGAAAGCCCATATTATAGGTAGTGGGCTGTTTTAAGGAGTTGTTGATAAAATTATCCGTAGTAGCAATATTAATAATGTTGCGTTTATTATGCGCAGTGTACTTAAAATAATTACGACCATATCTAGGAATTGATATGACGGGAATTTTCAGATTGTATACTTGGCGCTGCGATAAACTGAACGCATCATGATTTGCCACCTCAGTAGAACGCATGTCTAACTCTGACGTAGTCATAGTCATAGCAGAAAAACCATTTTGTGAGTTGTGTATTATTCTACGAAAATTGCTATGTGTACAGGGATCATCCAGCCTGGCGCTGGCTAGTTCTAACTTAACTGACTCCATACCCAGGCTAGCAGGCTCTGTAATTGCCTGTGACCGGGCTTGCTCTAGTGCAGTATTTTATGATTTAAACTTGAATTATAATTATTTTTACAATTCATTTATGCCTTTTTTGAATTTTGTGTAAGGCACTTTAATTGCCTTGTGTACGAGTTTTGCTCTATAAATAAACTTTCTTTGCCTTGCAGCGTACCCCAGGGATGAACACTTGGACCAACATTGTTAAATCTCACACTTGTAAGGTTACAAAGGACTTAAAGTTAGTCTTTTTTGCAGACAACACAACAGTGTCTTTTTAAGAAAAGAACACAGACAACCTAATGCAAATAATAACAGAATACATTTATACATTAAAATGATAGTTTGACAGAAATGACTATCTTTGAATCTCAGTAAAACTAAAATAATGGTATTCGGTAACAATTGAAGAGAAAGTCAAACACAAGTACAAATAAACGGAGTAGACATTGAAAGGGTACCCAAAGTGAATAACATTTTTGTGTAATAATAGATGATACGAATAAACTGGAAATTTCATATACAAAATGTACAGCATAAGGCGGCAAGAAACATGTCAATAATGAACAAAGCAAAATATGATTTTGACCAAAAATCATTTCATATTTTCTACTGCTTGCTAGTGTTACCATGTCTGAGTTATTGTGTAGACATATGGGGAAATAACTACAAAACAACTTGTTACAAAAGAGATCAGTTAGAATAATATTGGCTATATAGAACATTATAACCCTTTAGTTATTGAATCAAAAATATTGAAACTCAATGATTTGGTGCATTTGCAAACAGCTGAAATTATGCACAAAGCAAATTATAACATGCTACCCATGAATGTAAAACAATTATTCTCAACAAATCAGGAGAAATATAACCTCAGGGAAAATGTCACTTCAAACATGTGTATGCACGCACAACACTTAATACATTGAGCATATCAGTATGTTGAATTCAATTATAGAGTTGATAAAACAAATAGGTCAAATAATGTACTAATATGCAGTTTAAGAGACTGTTCAGACTCCAAGTGTTTACAAAGTACAAAGAAAAACAATCCTGACAAACATCCATCCATCCATCCATTTCCTACCGCTTATTCCCTTTGGGGTGGCGGGGGGCGCTGGAGTCTATCTCAGCTACAATCAGGCGTAAGGCGGGGTACACCCTGGACAAGTCGCCACCTCATCGCAGGACCAACACAGATAGACAGACAACATTCACACTCACATTCACACACTAGGGCCAATTTAGTGTTGCCAATCAACCTATCCCCAGGTGCATGTCTTTGGAAGTGGGAGGAAGCTGGAGTAACCGGAGGGAACCCACGCAGTCACGGGGAGAACATGCAAACTCCACACAGAAAGATCCCGAGCCCGAGATTGAACCCAGGACTACTCAGGATCTTCGTATTGTGAGGCAGCCACACTATCCCCTCTCCTACCGTGCTGCCCTCCTGACAAACATTTTGAACCTTACTAAGAATCTGAAAGTCATACAGTAATTATCTCAATATGTAAATCAAATGTAACTATTAATTCATGGCAACCTTATTTGTTTATCATTACTTTATTTACTATTTTATTTATGCATTAAACAATTTGTTTGTGTTACAGATTGGGTACAAACAATGAGCAAACAATTGTGTTAGACACATGTATTTAGTTTGAAATCTGCAGTATTTGCTCACTGGAGGAACTGTTCTTAACTGGCTCAGCTGGGCTTTTGTGTTTTTCTGTAAATACCGTGATTAATGTACAGTATTTGAATGTTTTTAAAGTCCTATGATGTTAAAGCGTTCCACACCTTCTAACGCTTCCGTTGCGTACTTTTGTAAAATACGTGGCTAACACAGATAATGACATTTTATACATGTTTTTATTCAAGTTGATGCGCCCTGTAAAGTTAGAGGAAAAAGGTCAATTGTGACGTTATACAGTTTTGACACGGCAGTTTCATTACAAAAGCCAACAAGCACCGTGCAGCAGATAACTCAAGTAAGTGTATTTCAGTTAAAATACAAGTGTTCTTATGTCTATAGTTGCAATAAAAACACAATATTTATGTGAGTGTTTGTTCCATCACTGAGTGCAGTGATCGTCATTCAATGTGGATATTATACACCATTTTGCACCCTTTGTTAGGTGAAGATGTATTAGACAAACTAACACAATATAGCATAAAGACAATAGCCACAACAAGTGGAGATTTCTTTTAACGTAAATGCTCAATTGAAATGTCGCTAGTCAACACAATAATGCAAACATCTCAGCTCTTTTTTTGACAAAGTGGTTCTCATAGTGATGAAAGTTGGAAACCTGCTCGATCATAAAGTTCCACACTGAATTTATTATGTTTTAAGTTAAGCAGGACAGACTTCTGTTAGAGAAATGTGTTTATTTGTATTATGTTAAGTTAAGCAGAAAGTATTTCTATTAATGACAAAACACATTACTTTTTTCTGTTAATTTAGTTATTTTGCACAAAAAATACTGTTAAACAATTTATTTCCCATGTATCTGTATTAATCTCCTGAAGGAATCAATAAAGTACTATCTATCTATCTATCTAATCCAACAGCTGTGCATCTAATGAAATTCTGGTTGGAGTCAAATAGTATACACGTATATGTGTAAATTGTCAGTCATCAGGTCATTTAATTCACAAAGGATGAATGGAATCGACTCTGAAACATCGTATGCAAGAGGAGTCCAGTGCCACCATTTAACCATTGTGGTTAGTATGAAACCATTTTCAAACAAATAATAATTCATAATAATAATTAATACAAATAGTAATAATAAACACCGAAAAAATAATCAGGCCGACCACCCCCAGGCAGGTGGTAACTCTAGGTAGTTATTGCTATGCTAAAATAAGATAGCTAATTATCTAGGAGCTAGAGATGTCCGATACTGGCTTTTTTGCCGACATCCAATATCCTGATATTGTCCAACTCTTAATTACCGATACCTACATCTACCGATACCGACATATACAATCGTGGAATTAACACAATATTATGCCTAATTTTGTTGCGATGCCCCGCTCGATGCATTAAACAATGTAACAAGGTTTTCCAATATAAATCAACTCAAGTTATGGAAAAAATGCCAACATGGCATTGCCATATTTATTATTGAAGTCACAAAGTGCATTTTTTTTTAACATGCCTCAAAACAGCAGCTTAGAATTTGGGACATCCTCTCCCTGAGAGAGTATGAGGAGTTTGAGGTGGGCGGGGTTGGGGGGGCGTGGTTGAGGTGTATGTGGGGGGTGTAGGGGGTAAGAAAGATGTACATTGTAGCCTCCCGGAAAAGTTAGTGCTGCAAGGGTTTTTTGGTATTTGTTCTGTTGTGTTTATGTTTTGTTACGGTGCAAATGTTCTCCTAAAATGTGTTTGTCATTCTTGTCTGGTGCGGGTTCACAGTGTGGCGCATATTTGTGACAGTGTTAAAGTTGTTTATACAGCCACCCTCAGTGTGACCTGTATGGCTGTTGATCAAGTATGACTTGCATTCACTTGTGTGTGTGTGAAAAGCTGTAGATATGTGACTTTTGTCTGCACTCTGTTCTTCTCCCTATGTCTGTGTACACAGCGCCGTTTTAAAAAGTCATACATTTGACTTTTTTTAAAACCTATACTGATAATTTTGAAGCTGATATCGATAATTTCCGATATTACATATTAAAGAATTTATCGGCCAATAATATCGGCAGTCCGATATTATTGGACATCCCTACTAGAAGCTACAATCTACTCACTGCCATTACAAGATCAATAAATCCTCTGCTCCTACATAAAGAAGCCCTGCACCGAGAGCGGTTGGCACAATACAGGACAAGGGAAATTCCCCAGTTTGAGGTAGGGCCTCCCTCACCAACTGACTCTGGATATTCGGTGGATCCAAGTTCCCAAGAACCCACTATTGTTGTCCCCATTCAGCTGCTAGCACCACTTTGTGACGACCTGGAGTTAGGTCAGGTGCAGACCGCCAAGGATCAGGGATTTTCTGCTTCTCTTGTGGTTTGTCTGTGTGCACACTTTATTTGGAGTGCGGTGGTGGCTGTTGTTTGCACTGAGGAAGAGTTACTTCCTGAACTGCAGTTACTGTTATTTTGGTGCCGTTTTGTTGGCATACAACCACCTCAAAAGTAGCATGCCACGTTACAGCAAACTTATCGGTAAAGGCGTTGCAGCATATGTAAAGTAGCTCATTAGATAACTCTTCAGTAACCATGTTATTATGTAACATCTTTATCATCACTGCTTATCACCAACCTTTTTGGCTTGGGTGGCTGATATGAGTGAAATTGCATATTAAGTTTAGACATTTTGAAGGACACAAAATGTTTAGTTGACCTCAGCATTTTTTGTGGACCCCGGTCACTTAACTAACTGCTACAGTGTCCATTAACAAAGCAAGCAATATTTGCGCCCTCAGTGAGAATGAGGTGGGTCTCACCTACCGGGGATCAATAATGGCGTCGTTGTCTGTCCATAAGCCAGCAGAATACGGCTGACTGAAGTAGACACCATCCTTGAGGCAAGGATAAGAGAGCCCTCTGATAGTCTGTGGGCGTCTTTCGTAGTCATGGTTCCCAGGAGGAACAACCCTAGACACATTTTGTCTGTGGACTACAGGTCGTTGAATAAGGTAATGATGAGGAATTGCCACCCATTTCTGTATGTTGATAAGACTTTGGACTTGGTGTTGGGGACCTTAATTTGGTCCTTTATGTGGACACCAGACTGTCAGGAAATGTTTTCCAGCCTCAATAACCTTCAATAAGAGTGAGCGGTGCTACTGTGTGACCAGACATAAACTGTTGTTTGTTATGTTGGCCGCATGCCACATTAAGTACTACTTATATGGCGTGTCCTTCACTATCAAAATCGACCATGCAGTACAACATTAGAAATGTTTCCACCAAAAGTTCAAGAACTTAAGGTTCATCAAACCTTTATTTCCTGAAACTACAGGAAGCTACATATATAAATCAGGCTGGTGATGTATGGAGGACTGGTTTACTATATTTCTACACTGAGACCATGTCCAATAACAGACACTATTAAGTCAGTTATTTTACTAAAAAGTAAGTAAATGGAACACCAATCAAAATTATACAAAATGTTTAGATTTTTTTTTTAATTCTACCGAATTATTCTTAAAAAATTCAGGCTTTTGTCCGCAATGTCCAACAGTCAGAAAGTCTTTCTCTCGATAATGATGAATTCATGGTCAGGCGGTTCCTTAAGGTCCATTTCAGCTGTAAATAACAATATATAAATAATACATGTCAGAGTTTATCTCGCACCAACAACACAAACACATTGGCTTTAGCATTAGCTTGTCAGCATTAGCATTCTGTTCACTTGGTTTGATGCTAATAAATACACAAATTGAGTTTCATTGACTACTTTTACAACATGTAATAAAATCAATAGTTAATATTTCATGTCACCCGTGCACTACTTCCTTTATTCCACACTTCTCCAAATGCATCTCAGAATAGTAAGCTGCTCAGGTTTGTGCGTCGAGTCCAGCTTTATTCTCCTCTGTAAATACTTTTTAGAGTCCGTCCACTTCTCGTAATTTTGTTTATCGAAAATCAGTTTGTAAAAAAAAATGATGAACAACAATAAACTGCAAATAGTTTAAAGCGTATGAATGAGTAAAAACACTAGTTTTTAGTTCCACAGATCAGCGTTCTTCAGCACAGAGATGCCCCACAAAAGTTCCTGCAAGTCGAAAGTCACTTTCGTTCCTCTTTCTCTCCATTTTTGTAATAGAAATACACAAGAAATTAGAAATATACAAGTCGACCTTGCATACTTCGTAATGGCGGTTGTATGTTTAAAAGAGAAGTTTTAGGAACGCCCCCAACTATGTTTAACCAATCAGCGTTAGACAGCACAGCCCGGGAACCTTCCAAAAGTTCCACTGAACTAAATCTACTCGTGTACTTTTAGGTGGAAACGCAGCAGGTAACTTCAGAGAACCAGAAAGCTAGGTGGCACGGTGGCTAGAGGAGCTGCAGTTCTTCTAATTCAGCATGATTAATCAGGCCAATGCTGACGCTCTCTATTGGCGGCTGTGTGGTGTTGATGGCTGTCGCAACTACGATCGGCCAGACTGCAGAGAAAAGCAGCTGCGTGGGGACACGACTGCTGGTTGACGTTCATGCTGCACCTTGGTGGCCTTGGATGCTGCAGAGTGGGCAGCTAAGCAAGAGGAGAAGAGCAATCAGCATAATGGTAGGAAACCACCCTGGGAAGGTGAGATGGGACTATTGGTCGCCACCAGGGGCCTGTGGAGTATGTTTGCTGTGCTATATGCATGAGGGAGTGCTGAAGCATCGTAGAGTCTTCCATGTTTTAATGTTTTGACTTCAGGTTTCAGTTGCATTCATCATGGTTCTTTCTTGAGACGCTCTGGGAAACCTGCAAAAACAATTGTTCCATTTCCATTGACTCAACACCCCAGTTATCTCAATTAAGCTAATCAACTATGTGAAACAATTCTGTAACACCGCAACAAAGCTGATGATGAAACCCTAAAGGTAAAGAGCACAGAGGAGCGTGTGTAGGACTGATCTCTCCCTAGATACACCAAAAGGACAAGCTCTGTTTAATATCATTAACATACACAAATTAGGGTATTGCTCCCTTGTCAGGCAAAATTTGTCTCATTAGTGCCACAGCTGAACAAACCTTCTGATTAGGCCGCACTGTCTCCCTTTGAAGCCTGTGAAAAGGGAGTCTATTTTTTTAATTAACCTCATTTGCATTTACAAATCAGAAGCTAATTAATTAGACGTGTTTTCTGGATATTTTCTTATTTTGGCAGGAAACATGTGGAACAGTTTGTTTTTTTTCTTCTGCGTGCACAACAGCAAAAACAAACTAGTACTAAAGGAGGCCAAGAACATACAAACTATAACTGGTAAATAGCCATCATGGTGCATTTTGCACACATACAACTCCTGTTTGAAATCCTGCTTTTGTCTACTTTTTAAATAAAACAACTGCAAAGTGCAAAGCAAATCTAATTTTCGTTTTTGACACAGTTCATCATACATTTGATGCGACATGTTCAACAACATGATTCATCGCTCTGGGTTCTTCAAAAAGCCCTCGGAGAGTGCATGGTCGGTATATGATGAAAAAGTGTGGGTTGTGTGTCATGCAAGGATAAGGAAGTGGTAGGGCAAATATGTGCATAAGTGTTGATGTGCATATTGGTGGGGGAAAGTGGGAGAGAATGAGAGAATCAGTTTGATATCCTCAATTAAATACCCCTCCCACACAGCATCTGGTGCTCTCTTGCAGCTTCTGTCTATTTCACAAATATTGTGAGCTTATTTTCATGCGTCTGCCTCCAATTTTTTTAACATTTTTTTTTTGGTTGTACTCCATCATTCTTTTTTCTCTGCCTGAACTTGCTAGTTAACGCAAGGCTTCAGCGGCACTTTGTCATCCTGTTCCCCTTTTTCATCACAGCAGTGGGAAAGAGACACTGAAATAGAATTTTAAACAATAGAATAGAATAGAATAGAATAGAAAGTACTTTATTGATCCCCTTCGGGGAAATTCAGCACCACAAATCGCTCACAATAGATAATAATAATAATAAATAATTTATAAAATATATTATATATAATGTATGAATAATATAAAAATATATTCTTCATGTATTCTACACAACCTCGTTTCCATATGAGTTGGAAAATTGTGTTAGATATAAACATAAACGGAATACTATGATTTGCAAATAATTTTCAACCCATATTCAGTTGAATATGCTACAAAGACAACATATTTGATGTTCAAACTGATAAATATTTTTTTTTGTTGCAAATAATCATCAACTTTAGAATTTGATGCCAGCAACACGAGACAAAGAAGTTGGGAAAGGTGGCAATAAACACTGATAAAGTTGAGGAATGCTCATCAAACACTTATGTGGAACATCCCACAGGTGTGCAGGCTAATTGGGAACAGTTGGGTGCCATGATTGGGTATAAAAGCAGCTTCAATGAAATGCTAAGTAATTCACAAACAAGGATGGGGCGAGGGTCACCACTTTGTAAGCAAATTGTCGAACAGTTTTAGAAACTTTTACCATCTACGGTCCGTAAAATCATTAAAAAGTTCAGAGAATCTGAAGAAATCACTGCACGTAAGCGATGATATAACGGACTTTTGACCCCTCAGGCGGTACTGCATCAAAAAACGACATCAGTGTGTAAAGGATATCACCACATGGGCTCAGGAACACTTCATAAAACCACTGTCAGTAACTACAGTTGGTCGCTACATTTGTAACTGCAAGTTAAAACTCTACAATGCAAAGCCAAACCCATTTATCAACAGTATCCTGAAACGCTGCCGGCTTGGCTGGGCCTGAGCTCACCTAAGATGGACTGATGCAAAGTGGAAAGGTGTTTTGTGGTCTGACGAGTCCAAAATTTCAAATTCTATTTGGAAACAGAGGACGTGGTATCCTCCGGAACAAATAGGAAAATAACCATTTGGATTGTTATAGGCGCAAAGTTCAAAAGCCAGCATCTGTGATGGTATGGGGGTGTATTAGTGCCCAAAGCATGGGTAACTTACACATCTGTTAAGGCACCATTAATGCTGAAAGGTCCATACAGGTTTTGGAGCAACATATGTTGTCATCCAAGCAACGTTATCATGGAAGCCCCTGCTTATTTCAGCAAGACAAGTGTTACAACAGCGTGGCTTCGTAAAAAAAAAGAGTGCGGGTACTGTCCTGGCCCGCCTGCAGTCCAGACCTGTCTCCCATCAAAAATGTGTAGCACATTATTAAGCGTAAAATACGACAGCAGAGACCCCAGACTGTTGAACGACTGAAGCTCTACGTCAAGCAAGAATGGGAAAGAATTCCATTTTCAAAGCTTCAACAATTAGTTTCCTCAGTTCCCAAACGTGTATTGAGTTTTGTCAAAAGAAAAGATGATGTAACACAGTGGTGAACATGTCCTTTCCCAACCACTTTGGCACGTGTTGCAGCCATGAAATTCAAAGTTAATTATTATTTGCAAAAAAAAAAAAGTTTATGAGTTTGAACATCAAATATCTTGTCGTTGTCGTGCATTCAATTGAATATGGGTTGAAAAGGATTTGCAAATCATTGTATTCCGTTTATATTTGCAGTACATCTAACACAATTTACCAACTCATAAGGAAACAGGGTTTGTATATATATATATATATATATATATATATATATATATATATATATATATATATATATATATATGTTAGGTCAGTAAAAACACAAAGGCTATATCATCCCTACAAGCCTGTTTTTCAGATTTGTAGGGGATGATATAGCCTCTGTGTTGTTTCCTGACCTAACATATATTTCGTTCTACCCAGGTATTGAACACTGTATAACAGATACAGTAAACCACAGAAACCTTGAATATATATATATATATATATATATATATATATATATATATATATATATATATATATATATATATATATATATATATATATACATATATATATATAATAAAATCTTCCTTGGATTTTTTTTTGCATCAGGATAACCCAACGTACCACCTCAGTTATTATTGCAGACAGTATTGCATCCGTCAAAGTGCACTTTTGACATGATAAAAATAGGTTGTGCTGTCGAGATTGCACTTCTATATTGCAAAAACGGTGGCACAAATTATAGTTGTGTGCTGCATATGTTTCACAGCAAAACAAAACACCACAGGTTGGAGCATTACATTAGGTCTCTAATGAGTGTCTCTAAAGGTGACAGCCTGCATAAATGCAAAACATTTTTTTAAATAGGGTGGTCCGTAATAATTTTGCACTTGTTCTAATTGACTTTATAGATCACTTGCAACCTGCCCTCTAATATAGGGGTGGGCAATTAATTTTTACCGGGGGCGGCATGAGCAACCTGAGCACTGTTGGAAGGCCACATCCACAATATTTCAATTAAATTTTGCTCAATATTATTTTTGATACACCATGAGATAAATAATAGTAATAATAATAATAATAATAATAATAATTAATACTGCAATGAGGTGGCGACTTGTCCAGGGTGTACCCCGCCTTCCGCCTGATTGTAGCTGAGATAGGCACCAGCACCCCCAGCAACCCCAAAGGGAATAAGCGGTAGAAAATGGATGGATAATAATTAATAATAATCATAATAATAATATTAATTTCATTTAACCTAACTTAACTTTATACAAAAGCAGATTGCTTTTGATGGTTTTATTTTTAATACTGTCTTACACAACACTTCCTGATGTATAATACAATGCAAAAACGTCAATTTCTACGCAGGGTTAATTTCTCTCACTTCATCCTGCATCCTCTTTAAAAGTCCAACATTTTTCCCCGTCAGATTTGGACAACCATCTTTTGTCTCACCTGCCAGCTTGTCCCATTTCAGTACTAACATGTCCAAACACGCATTTACCTCTGTGAACAAGTCATTACCTGTGGTTGTCCCTTTTATTTGACTGCATGGCTGCCAGCTTCTCCGTCATTTCAAAGTCTGCATTTATCCCACGTAAGATGAGCAGCTGAGGGGTGTCACGTACATCGCAGCTCTCATCCAAAGCCAGCGAAAAACAGTCAAAGTCGGCCGTTCTGTTTTTCAGCTTAATCCCCACGTTTCCAGCGATGTTCTCAACCCGCCTCGTTACAGTGCGTTGGTAGAGTGACACGTTCTCAAATGCGCCCCTCTTCTCCGCGCATATCAGCGCAACAGAGTCTAATAAGCACTCCTTAATAAACTCTCTTTCAGAAAATTCCTTGTTTTTTCTGGCGAATTTGTGAGAAATTACGAAACTTGTTCTGACGGCTGAATCTCTGGGGGTGTGAAATTTGGCAAAAAGTCCTTGTTGGGTTTGCAGTTTTACCATCAACGCATCAGCCTCCCTTGCACGCTCTTTGTGCTTCGTCGTATAGTGGCATTAAAATTATATTATTTAAACACAGCAACCTGTGTACCACAAATTAAGCACACGGCTTTACTTTAAATTTCTGTAAAGAAATACTTGGTAGTCCATGTGTTGTTGAAAACACAGCATTCGTCATCAACTTTTCATTTTTTATCGCGAGCTGACATCTCGGTGGTAACCGGGCATCACTTGGCGCTGTGTACCTTTCACTCACAGGTTACACACAGACATATGTCCATAAATAACACTTTACAAAATAAAAACAGCACAGTTGTGTTGCACGCACAACATAGATGTTTTTTAAAATGTATTTTGTCATTTGTGATTGCCATTGTTTACATTTACTCACAATCACACACGTGCATACATGCACACGGAAGTAATACAAATAACGTATTTCAAAACAAAAGCAGCACTGTTGTATTGCTCACTCGACATAGATACTTTTTTAAATATACTTCTTAATTCATGATTGGCCTCACGTGGGCTGGACAGGGATGCACAAAGGGTCGGATGTAGCCCGCGGGCCGCAGAATTCCCAGGTGAGTGTGAGTGTTGTCTGTCTATCTGTGTTGGCCCTGCGATGAGGTGGCGACTTGTCCAGGGTGTATCCCGCCTTCCGCCCGATTGTAGCTGAGATAGGCGCCAGCGCCCCCCGGGACCCCGAAAGGGAATAAGCGGTAGAAAATGGATGGATGGATGTTCTAATAGTACATCCCTCCCTCAATTTTCTGTTTTTCGGGGTTACAGGGGGTGGGGGGAAGTGGGGTACTGGAGCCAATCCCACCTGAACTCAGGCGCAAGGCAGAGTACATCCTGGACAAGTCATCTAATAGTACCGCCAATTGTGTATTGTTAACAGCATTTTTATGTATTGTTGTGTGTTTTAATTTTAAATTCTAGGAACAACAGTAGCAATATGAGTATATGTGACACAGACCCTTGGCAGCCTCTTTTTAGATATAGTTAATTCTTCTCCATGCTGCCCTGTGTCCTTCCTGCCATCCTTACTTCTCGTCTCAAGTTTCCTCTACTTAGAGTCGAAAAGACGAGGATGGCGTCAATTTATGAGAATGAGGCCAGCCTTTATATTAATAGCCAAAATCCAATTATAAGTTTGTGAGAACTGAATTGACTGGGAAGAATCATTTACATTTTTAACGTTTCGGTTTGATGTTCAAGTCTGAGATGAGAGAGAAGGAGGGGATCTATGAAATGGGAAAAAGAAGGAATTATGGATATGTGGTTTACTGTGAATCGATCCAACTGGGTCTTCTGAGGCAAGGAATAATGACTGGTAGCGTAGGACATGATTATGTTTTTGTCTGCAATGTTTGAGTGGCATGAAGGCTCCTTTTCATATGTTTGGAGATCTAGGTCATTTTGTGAATTAACAATACGCACCGCTCTACTAGGCTAACGTGAAAGCCAAAGATGAGGATTCATGCATACACGCCACAGCACACAGAAACAAATCCTGTATGTCCAAACAAATAAAGACGTAAGCATCAGTATTTGTAAAATATCACAAAGATTCCAGTGACAAATGAAGGCATTTCTTTCCTATCACACAGCAGTTCAGTGTGACGATATCGTGTGTGACGATAGCGTGTAGGTGTAGGAATTGTTGAGAGTTGATAAAATCTGCCCTTTGTTGTTGGAATACTCTCGGTTAATGATGTGTCTCTCTCATGTTGTGCAGTTCCTCTTACAGTCTGCAGGCAAGAAGCGATAACGAGGGAGCAGACACCCCCAAACTTCACACAAAGAGGGGTGAAATCGGGCTCAATCTCCCCAAAAATGTTCTGCTTTTTCTTCTGCCTCCTTGGCGACAGACTTCAGATGTTTGTTCAGACGGATCAAACTCTAACATTGGACGGTTTGTGGTCGGACCGTGTCCTTAATGTATACAGTATATACAAACAAAGAGAATTTCAGTATTTCTGGAGGCTTCTTGTATGTGACTTATACATAATTGTTGTATTTCCCTCCGTGTGTGTGTGGTTGGTTTGGTCCGAGCTCAAATATATTTTTGTGCATGTGTGTTGCAACTCAGTGGAACTGTGACTTGTCGCCCTCGAGGGCATCACATTCTGATGGATGTTAATGTGGACTGACGCAGCGGGGTCCCCCGAGGGAGAGAACACAGCCAGCCAGGGAGAGGGAAGAAGCTTGTGCGATGGAGAGGAGGGATTCATCGCTCTAATCCTCTCCATTCTTCACGGAGCCATAGTGGGAAAGAGGCAGTGAACTAACCAATGAATAAATAAAAGGTCCTCCCTTCAGGCCCTGAGCTTCTGCACAGGAGCACTTAAAATCATTTTAACAAGAAAGTCATTTCATTAAATATGGACTTCCTTTCTTGAAAAAACCCTGCACGGAAACTCCAGCTGACTTTTAACATAAGGAAAGTGTGTGTACATGTGTGGGGGGGATAGTGAGGATGGCAAAATATAGCAGTGTTGAGAAGACAAGATAAAGTAGGAAATAAGTGCAAAGTGCTGAGGATCCGTCACATGATGTCAGTATATTTGCCCACAGACTTTGTTTGTATTGAACATGCATGGTCTCAGTTTAGGCATCATGTCATTTGCATTATTGCCCCTTTTTTCACCTGACAGTACAATGTGCCGGCATGTTGGTTAGGTAAACCATTTCTGGTCACCAATTGGTCAATTTGTAATTGCTGTGTTACTGTAATATTCAAGCAAAATGGGTGGATAATGTTGCTGTGTCTGGATCAGGGGTGTCTAAAGTTGGGACGGCAGGTCAAATTTTGCCCGCGTAGTCATATTGTTAAATTACTGCCAAAAGTCCACACGCACCCAACGATTCACACACAAATGCAGTGTGGTTTGCAAGTACAAAATATAATTCACAAACAAACGCATTTTGTTTTGCAAATAATAAGTTTATCTACATATTTATCATCTAACCCATGACAGACATTTCTTAGACTTAGACTTAGACAAACTTTAATGATCCACAAGGGAAATTGTTCCACACAGTAGCTCGGTTACAATGATGGAAAGTGTAAGGATGGAATGGACACAGCAGGTATAAATAGACCAAGTATAGCTATTAGAAATAAAACATATGTACGTAATATTTACACAATATATGCTTAGTAAATTATATATACAGATATATAATAATATATTATGTATATATCATATATACAGTATATGACAATTACCGTGTACAATATACAGTATATGTGACAGGTGTCAGGTAACATAATAGCATCTATTACTGTATGGCGAGTGATTATACAGCTGGATGGAGTGCGGAATGAAGGAGTTCTTGAATCAAACACTGTGGGAAGGAAGCTGAAGGAGCCTGTTGGAGTAAGAACTCTGCTGTCCCTCAATTGTCTGATGGAGTGGGTGGGCAAGATTGTCCATGATGGCCAGCAGTTTGTCCAGTGTCCTCCTGTCCCTTACTGACACAAACGCCTCCAACTGCGTGCCAATAGTTTGGCCGGCCTTCCGGATAAGTTTGTCAATCCGGTTTCAGTCCCTTTTACTGGTGCTGCTCCCCCAACAGACCACTGCAAAGTACGGGGCACTGGCCACAACAGACCGATAAAAGATCTCCAACAGCTTTCTGCACACATTAAAGGACCTAAGCTTCCTCAGAAAAAAAGAGTCTGCTCATGCCCTTCTTGTAAACCGCATTGCAGTTGTCCTTCCAGTCCAGTCTGCTGTTCGAGTGGACTCCCAGGTACTTATACTGACCCACTACTGCCACCTCCCGGCCCATGATTTTGATGGGCTTTACCGGGGTCCTTCTCTTCCTGAAGTCGATGACCAGCTCCTTGGTCTTGTCCACATCAAGAACCAGATGTTTCGCCTGAGACCAGTCCACAAAGACAGCGATCAGTGTCCTGTACTCTGATTCCTGTCCCTCTCCGATACACCCGACCAGGGAGCTCCCCAGTCGCACAAACTGGGGCCTGTCAGACAAGTATTCAGTGATCCAGGAGACAATGGATGGACTGACACCCATCCTGAGCAACTTGTCACTCCTCAGAATTGGCTGAACGATGTTGAAGG
The DNA here is from genome assembly GCF_033978795.1 of Nerophis ophidion. Lineage (NCBI taxonomy): Eukaryota > Metazoa > Chordata > Actinopteri > Syngnathiformes > Syngnathidae > Nerophis > Nerophis ophidion. Next base: position 51,137,332 of record NC_084616.1, read on the forward strand.
CACTGGAGGAATCAAAGAACATGATCCTCAGAGTGCCCTTCCACCATCAAGGTGAGAGTGAGCATGATGCTGCAGCAGCAGGTAGATAACAGCATCATCCAATCCTACATGGGGCTGATAGGCAAACTGTAGAGGATCTGAAGTTAAAGGGGAACATTATCACAATTTCAAAAGGGTTAAAAACAATAAAAATCAGTTCCCAGGGGCATGTCGTATTTTTTGAAGTTTTTTTCAAAATTTTACCGGTCTCCGAATATCCCTAAAAAAAGCTTTAAAGTGCTTGATTTTCGCTATTTGCGATGCGACTATCCATTTCCCTGTGACGTCATACAGTGCTGCCAATGTAAACAAACAATGGCGAATAGCACAGCAAGATATAGCGACATTACCTCGGATTCAGACTCGGATTTCAGCGGCTTAGGCGATTCAACAGATTACGTATATATTGAAACGGATGGTTGGAGTATGAAAGTATTGAAGAAGAAACTGAAGCCATTGAGCGAATAGCTATTGACGCTATTCATAGCATGGCCGAATAGCTGTGTTAGCATCGCCGGTAAAATGTGCGGACCAAACGATCAGGACTTTCGCATTTTGTGATAATGGAGCAACTTAAATCCGTCAATTGGTAAGTGTTTTTTTCGCATTAAATGTGGGTGGAAGGAAACGTAATATAGTTGCAAATGCATCTGCAGGTTATCCATACATCTCTGTGCCATGTCTGCTTTAGCACCGCCGGTAAATAGCATGTTAGCATCGATTAGCGTAGCATGTTAGCATCAATTAGCTCGCAGTCAACATCAACAAAACTCACCTTTGTGATTTCTGTGACTTTATCGTTGCAAATGCATCTGCAGGTTATCCATACATCTCTGTGCCATTTCTGCTTTAGCACCGCCTGTAAATAGCATGTTAGCATTGATTAGCGTAGCATGTTAGCATCGATTAGCTGGCAGTCACGCCGCGACCAAATATGTCTGATTAGCACATAAGTCAACATTAACAAAACTCACCTTTGTGATTTCGTCGACTTTATCGTTGCAAATGCATCTGCAGGTTATCCATACATCTCTGTGCCATGTCTGTCATCGCCGGTAAAATGTGGAGCCACTCTGGCACATTCAATGGGGGTCTGGCGGCAGACACTTTCGCATCTTCAGGCCAGTGGTGCAACTTGAATCCCTCCCTGTTAGTGTTGTTACACCCTCTGACAACACACCAACGAGGCATGATGTCTCCAATGTTCCAAAAAATAGTTGAAAAAACGGAAAATAACAGAGCTGAAACCCAATGTTTACAATGTGTTGAAAATGAAAATGGCGGCTGTATTACCTCGGCGACGTCACATTCTGACGTCATCCCCTCCAGAGCGATAAACAGAAAGGCGTTAAATTCGCCAAAATTCACCCATTTAGAGTTCGGAAATCGGTTAAAAAAATATATGGTCTTTTTTTTGCACCATTAAGGTATATATTGACGCTTACATAGGTCTGGTGATAATGTTCCCCTTTAAGTTAACATTGATTTTTCACCAGCAACGACCACAAACGCACCCGTTGTCTGCTCATTGTGTGACATTGTAATGAATCCAGGTGGTTGCGGGCTTTGATGAAGACGCGGTAGGTAAGAGGGCAGCCGGTCGGCATTAAATTGACTCAACATCGCCACCTGGTGTTGTGGAGGGTGAATTAGAGTGCATTTGTGTCTGAATTGCATTGCGCTTCCTTGCGAATCTGCAATGTGGATAAAAAGTCACGTAACAGTTTCATAGTTGTAGAATTGATTTTGGTTTTGCACTTGAAAGATTTTGAATTGTACTTGAAGGATATATTTTTGTATTTGAACGATTTTGATTTGTACTAGAAGGATATATTTTTTTATAATGTATTTGTTTCTGATGCATGATGTATTTGTGTGATATGTCCGTTTCTTATTTGCAAAACCAAATGCGTTTGTTTGTGAATCCTATTTTGTATTTGCAGACTTCACTGTGCTTGCTTGTGAATCGTTGGGCGTGAGTGCATGTTGTGTGTATGTGTGGACTTTTGGAAGTAATTTAAAGGCCTACTGAAACCCACTACTACCCACCACACAGTCTGATAGTTTATATTTCAATGATGAAATGCAATTTTAAATTTCCCGGGAGTTTCGTCTTGGAAACGTCGTGTAATGATGACGTGTACGCAAGACGTCACAGGTTTTTAGGAAGTATGAGCGCTGCACACACACACAGCTAAATGTCGTCTGCTTTAACGGCATAATTACACAGTATTTTTTTAGAGAACTGTGTTGCTGAATCTTTTGCAATTTGTTCAATTCATATTGGAGAAGTCAGAGTAGCAAGATGGAGTTGGGAAGCTTTAGCCTTTAGCCACACAAACACACGGTGATTTCTTGTTTAAAATTCCTGGAGGTGAAAATTTACTATGGATCAGAATAATTCGGGCTACCCGAATTAATGCGTCCTGACCTTTTTGAAGGTCACGCAATCCTTGATGACATGTGCGCAAGAGAACATGAAACACGACGAAATGTCAACCAGCAGGTTTCGGTGAGAAAATTGTGGTTAAAAAGTCGCTTCTTACCGGAGACAAGCTGAGCTTGCCCCGTCCATAGCTGCCGTCGACTCCCCTGAGACACTGCGCGTCAAGACACCCGTGGACGTACACCTACGACTATCGGGTACTATTTAACTAACTAAAACACTAGCAACACAGTAGAAAGATAAGGGATTTCCCAGAATTATCCAACTAAATGTGTGTAAAAACATCGGAATTTTTTTTTTAACTTTTTTTTTTCTAGTCCGTCGCTATCAATATCCTCAAACACAAATCTTTCATCCTCGCTCAAAATAATTGGGGAATTGTCGTTTTCTCGGTCCGAATAGCACTTTTTGTTGGAGGCTCCCATTAAAATCAATGGGAATATGTGAGGAGCCCCCACACTTCTGACGTCATCGTCTGCGACCTCCTGTAGAGGCAGGGCTTTTGTCTTAGCACCGAAAGTTGCGAACTTTGTCATGGATGTTCTCTACTAAATCCTCTCAGCAAAAATATGGCAATATCGCGAAATGATCAAGTATGACACATAGAATGGACCTGCTATCCCAGTTTGAATAAGAAAATCTCTTTTCAGTAGGCCTTTAACTTCATATGTTGGGCCTCCAAATTTTGGCTACCCAAATTAATGCATCCTGACCTTTTTGAAGCTCACGCAATCCTTGATGGCATGTGCGCAAGGCTAACTAATTGCTACACAGCCAATGTGAGAATCGCCACTTCTTTAAATATGGCGGTATTAACTCCTCACTCAAATTACTGCTGTATGCTTAAAATCGCTCAGATAAGCCTGTTGCTCACTGGCACATTTTCATTTTGGCCCTAGGCAAAGCCTTTCCATACCATCCAACTGCTGCCACAAATGGATGTTTTCGTGCTAGTTGGGTTTCCGTTTTCACAGATTGGAACGCCCCCTTCTTACATCCAGAATTTCAAAACAGGATCTTTAGTCTGTAAGGGTTGCATCGACCTAACATTAGAACTATTTAGTCCAAGTAAGGAGCTTGTTAGGGTTAGGTTGAAAGAAAAGTAAAATGCCATAGTTATAAAAACACAAAAAAAGAAACCAACAATTGCATACTCACCGACACAATCTCTCATCAAATGTTCCCTCCTAACAAGATAACACAATGTAAAATTGCCAATATGGATGGGAAATTACATCACACTTGGTATGCCTTGAGAAACTATATGCGATTGGTTGATGAAACACTCCGGGAACCCCTATCGGGCCTTCTTGTATCATCACGGAAACACCCAGGCCAAGAATTTGTGGACCCTCGGTGCAGATGCTGCAGGAATACATAAAAGTCTCCAGTTTGCTGCAGCAGTCCAGTCCTTTGATGCCCTCAGTCTCTTTTCTGATAAAATTTGTGGATACCATCTCAAAAACTTGATGCATTAAATGTCCATGGCTAATTCACTCCAAATGTTTGACCTTTGACTTGATGCGGGTGGTAGGGCAGGGCGATATTTTAATATCTCGATATTTTTAGGCCATATCGCGATACACGATCTATATATCTCGATATTTTGCCTAAGCCTTGAATTAACACTTGATACATATAATCACAGCAGCATGATGATTTTATGTGTCTACATTAACACATTCTTCTTCATACTGCATTACTATATACTCATTTTAAACTTTCCTGCAGAGAAGGAAATCACAACTAAGTCAATTGACCAAAACTGTATTTATTAAACAGTTATTAGCAGGTGACTTTTGAAATGATGCTACATATTAGCAGTAATGCTACTTCTGGTAGCAATGCTTGTGCCCCACACTTTACAAATTAAAGTTGTCTATTCGACATATTCCCGCTTGAAGCCGAACCACCTCCAGATGATGGACCCCCTGCTGTTTTTTTTGGGAATTAATTCAATCAATCAATGTTTATTTATATAGCCCTAAATCACAAGAGCCTCAAAGGGCTGCACAAACCACAACGAAATCCTCGGCCCACATAAGGGCAAGGAAAAACTCACCCCAGTGGGACGTCGACAATGATGACTATGAAAAACCTTGGAGAGGAACGCATATGTGGGCAACCCATATGAAACAAATAGCTGTGCAATCGCGCAAATTCTGCCTGTGCATTTGGCGCACTCTGGGTGGAGAGGACCTTAAATAGGTGTTCCTTGTCAAATCTGTGCTTCCCATTTATTTTCCCATTGCTTTAAGTACTTTTGTTCTTACCCGCTTCTGAGGCTGGAATTTTTCCAGCAGTGTAAGAATGTAAAACTTTATATTGAACTTGAAGTTTGGCTGCTGTTTACACCGCACATAATACAATTATTTAAAAAAATGTCAAGAAAACTATCAAATCTATTTGATTGCTTCAATTGAGACACCAACAAACATCCAATGAGATGAGGATAAAGGGACCACAATGTCACTCTGGATTCCTGTCAAAAATCTAAATGCACATCACTGTTTGGTGAGTGCAGCCACAGCGAAAGGGGACCGATTATAGATCTGCCATATTTAAACATTAAAATGTATCTGGACGGTGATCATTGAACAATTTGCCTATTTAATAAAAAATGTATTTAATGTAACGTCTAGCAATTGATTTGATTTACAAAATTTAAAACCAGTGAAGTTGGCATGTTGTGTAATTCATAAATAAAAACAGAATACAATGATTTGCAAATCTTTTTTTTTTTTTACTTACGTTTGTATATTCAATTGTGTAAACAGCAAAGACAGGATACTTAATGTTTGAACTGAGAAACAATTTATTTTTTTTAGCAAATAATCATTAACTTAGAATTTAATGGCAGCAACACATTGCAAAAAAGTTGGCACAGGGGCATTTTTACCACTGTGTTTCATGGCCTTTCCTTTTAACAACATTCAGTAAACGTTTGGGAACGTTTACTGAATGTTTACTTGATTCATTTCCTGGAAAACTAAACAAGGAGCTGTTAAAGACCATTAGGACCATTAGTGCTAAATATTACTAACTTATTACTTATCTCCGGTACTGTACCCCTAGCATTCGAAACAGCAGTTATTTTTCCTCTGCTCAGAAGACCTTATCTTGATTCTGAACTCATGGTAAAACAACAACTGGTGTCCCACCTTCCCTTTATTGTGAAAAGCCTCGAACAAATTGTTGAACAGAAGCTAAATGAACACTTAGCATCTAATAATCTCTGTGATTTTTTTCAGTCTGGTTTCAGAGCAAATCACTCAACAGAGACAGCACTCACAAAAGTGACTAATGATCTTTTGCTAACTATGGATGCTGATGTGTCATCCATGTTGCTGCTACTTGAGCTCAGCACTGCTTTTGATACTGTCGATCAGAAGATGTAAAGTTCAAAAACCGAAATATCTATTACACAAGACAAGAGGAAGGAATCAAGCAGAGACAGAGTTGAACTTTAGTCATTACAAGAGACGCATTGGGCTGTACACTCAGTTACAGTTTCCCCCAACGCTCTAAAGTACAGTACTACGTGCTCCTCTATTTATTTGGGAGGTCCATAGTTAATAAGGGTGTGGGAAAAAATTGATTCGAATTTGAATCGCGATTCTCACGTTGTGCGGTTCAGAATCAATTCTCATTTTTAACAAAATCGATTTTTAAAATGTTTTTTATTTATTTATTTATTTATTTTCTATCAATCCAACAAAACAATACAGAGCAATACCATAACAGTGCAGTCCAATTCCAAAACCAAACCTGACCCAGCAACACTCAGAACTGCAATAAGCAGAGCAATTGAGAGGAGACACACACACGACACAGAACAAACCAAATGTAGTGAAACACAAATGAATATTATCAACAACAGTATCAATATTAGTTATAATTTCAGCATGACAGTGATTAAAAATCCCTCATTGACATTATCATTAGACATTTATAAAATTAAAAAAAAGAACAATAGTGGCACAGTGGCTTACACTTGCATTGCATCTCATAAGTTTGACAACACACTGTGTCCAATATTTTCACAAATATAAAATAATTAATATTTTTGGTTCGTTTAATAGTTCAAACAAATTTATATTACCGCAATTAGTTAATAAAACATTGTCCTTTACAATTATAAAAGCTTTTTTTTTACAAAAATCTACTACACTGTGTCACGGGGGGGTCGCGTCTTTGTGCGGGATCGTTCCTCCAAAGCAACACGTACACTCCGGACGAAAACGTCAAGGTAGGATCTGATTTAATAAATAATACTGTGGAGAGACGCACCCGACGAGCCGACAGTGGGCTGAGAGAGGCAGCGGTCAATCCCTGCATCTTGTGCTGCAGCATAAAAAGGGCGAGGGAGGAATGATTGTGGCAGAAGAAGGAGAAGGAACACCCGACAACAACAACCACGAGACCGACGAACGAGACCCAGAAGACGATGAGCCCCCGCAACAGACGCACACACTGGCCACCAAAAGGTGGGCCGACACAACCAGCAGGAAGAGCCCGTGCACTGGAAAGTGGCGCAACAGATAGGCAAGAGAATGACATGATTATTGAAACAATAAATCAATGTCAAACCTGTTATGATGCGTCCTGCATTGAGTGTGACAGCAACCCACGCACGGATGGCTGGAAGTCCGTCACAGTGGCGCCCGACATGAAAGAAAAGTCGTCGGTGGCGGAGGACGATGACGTCATCTGGGCCCTTGTTGCGAGCTATACTACGCTGCTCAAAAAGAAGCGTCAGGAGACCCAGATTCTGCAGGCGCAGATGGGGGGGAGTGGAAAGGACACCCCTGAAGAAGAAGCCGTGGAAGCCGGCGCCAAGACCCTCCGCCTCGGGGGCGGAGCGGGGCAGGCGGCGGTGGCATCCGCAGGCCACCAGGGCGAGCTGTTGACCAAAAAGAGGGAGGATGAAGGCTCCCGGCCAGACAGTGAGGACCGCAATGGAGAGGAGGCGCCCTCTGCTGAAGAGACAGATGTTCAGCCAGTGGTGCATACAGCCGAAAAGGTGGAAGAGAAAGGACCTGGAGAAATGCAGGACAAGAATGAAGATAAGGAAGAAGTTGAAGATGAAGAAGGTGAAGATGAAGAGGAAGTTGAAAAATCTCACGAAAAGGAAGAAGAAATACTTGGAGAAATGCAAGAAAAGAAAGAAGAATTACTTGGAGAAATGCAAGAAGAGAACGGAGAAGGCAAAGAGGACAAAGAAAAAGTCAAACAAGAAGAATTAACTCAAGAAATTGAGATAGAAGAAATAATTGAAGAATTTGGGGAAAATGATGAAGAAGAACAAGAAGATGAAGAAATTGAGGATGAAGAAGAGGTTGGAAAAGCTCAAGAAATTGAGAAAGAAATACTTGGAGAAATGCAAGAAAAGGAAGAAGAAATACACAAAACATCAAGATATTCTGGCATGGAACAAACGGAGGCGTGGGCTTATAAGACACATGGGGGTAATGGAGAACAGGTGGAAACAATCATGGATCAGGGATGTCATCAGACTGACGACACAAAAGGAAGGGCAAGTGACCTGAAATGAGAGAAGAGTTACTTTACAAACTAAAATGTGAAATTCACAACACAGAAAAAAAACAAGACAAGACATCCCTCACCGCGTGACCTACAGCTACACCTAAAACCCTGTGAGGGACAAGCAGTTGAAAATGGATGGATGTATAGTTCTAAACCCACACACACACACACACACACACACACACACACACACACACACACACACACACACACACACACACACACAAACACACACACACACACACACACACACACACACACGCACACACACTTTTTCACTGTAATGAAAGTTCTCTTCCAAAAAATCAGATTACCGTTAGAATACAGGTATTGTTACATCTCTCATTCTGATCATTCAAATGTGCATAGTTGCCATAATGATAACTTGCCAAATATATTACTTTCTTGTTGGCTTGGTTGCCTATAGTTCATACAGCAGCAATGAATGGGCTGATTAAAAAAATATTTAATAGACCTCTGTTTGTGTTACTCAAAGGGATAATATTTTATTATGTCTATCATCCATATCATCCTGTGTCAAACTCTGGTCTACCAACCTTGTCGCTCTGGTGTTTCTTTTAGTGTTGAACATATGTCACCAGCGGCATATCTTGCAGCAAGTTGAACTCAAATAGTGCTGCCCTAACTTTGTCAATCTCTTCAGTTGTTCTTCGTTGGAATTTTTAAACACTGTGTTGTAAGATTCCGGACAACAAAGGATGAGTCTCTTTCTTAGAGGCCGAATGTTTCAGTGCAGATCTGGTACATGTTGTACTTGAAGTTTCAGCCAAATGGAGAGGAGCTATTCTACATAGTTTCTAATACTGGTTTCCAGTGGGCACAATACACAACTAGATGCAAGCATTACCTTTAACGGAAATCTTATATATGTTGTGTAAAGCTGATTAGTCATGAAAAATAGACATTAAATTAGAGCTTGAAGAGCTGTGGAGATATACACTCCTAAGTGGGTCACAGTAAAAATATCTTCAACAATTATTCATAAGCCCCCGCATTTCTCTAACACACCTCTGCCTTGCAAAAAAGAAGAAACTACCGCAGTGTAGGGAAACAACATGGAAAGCGAGAGATTAGGCAAAATGGGAGACTTGAAAGAAGGAGACATTGGGGGTAAAAAGAGCTAAAAGAAAGTACAGTATATAATTTGCTTTGTTATTTTGCATTGGCTCGTGATGAAACGTGGGTGCAATGTGCAAAAGTACAATGTGCAACATCTGCCAAGCAAACACTTTCTTTGATGCCTGGCAGCAACGCTATTGCTTAAGCGTCATCAGCAAGCCTCCCACCATACACCGACACTGTGCACCGTAGCAGCTGACTGCAAAATGGCTCATTATAACATGTTCCCTACTTTACAAAACACATTTAAAGGGCTCATATTTTAATTTGTTTTCTACATTTTTAATCACTTCCTTGGTCCGCTTAACATGTAACGGTGGTTCTTTGGTCAACATTCGACCTGGATTATGTTTTACAGAAAATCTTCTGAACAGTTTCTGGCCATTTCTTCAGGAGGCGCTGTTTTGTGGGCGGTCTTATTTACGTGACTCCACCTCAACCTTGTGGGAGGAAGCCATGCGCCTGGGGATAGGTTGGCCCTAGTGTGTGAATGTGAGTGTGAATGTTGTCTGTCTATCTGTGTTGGCCCTGCGATGAGGTGGCGACTTGTCCAGGGTATACCCCGCCTTCCGCCCGATTGTAGCTGAGATAGGCGCCAGCGCCCCCCCTCGACCCCAAAAAAGGAATATACGGTAGAAAATGGATGGATGGCACTTCAACCTTGTCTTCTCCCTGTCAGTCATGTTGTACTTTTTAGTGTTTCCATATGGAATCTACTCAATCAATCAATTAAAGTTTGTGTATACATACTCCTCTCTGAGCTGCAACCTTATTGTGGTAGAGGAGTTTGCGTGTCCCAATGATCCTAGGAGCTATGTTGTCCGGGGGCATTAAGCCCCCTGGTAGGGTCTCCCAAGGCAAACAGGTTCTAGGTGAGGGATCAGACAAAGAGCAGCTCGAAGACCTTTATGAAGAAGAACAATCATGGACCCAGATTTCCCTCGCCCGGACGCGGGTCACCGGGGCCCCCCTCTGGAGCCAGGCCCGGAGGTGGGGCACGATGGCGAGCGCCTGGTGGCCGGGCCTGTTCCCATGGGGCCCGGCCGGGCACAGCCCGAAGAGGCAACGTGGGTCACCCCTCCAATGGGCTCACCACCCATAGCAGGGGCCATAGAGGTCGGGTGCAATGTGAGCTGGGCGACAGCCGAAGGCAGGGAACTTTGTGTGTGAATTAGTGAATTATATTTATATCGCGCTTTTTCTCTAGTGACTCAAAGCGCTTTACATAGTGAAACCCAATATCTAAGTTGCATTTAAACCACTTGGCGGTCCGATCCTCGGCTACAGAAGCTAGCTCTTGGGACGTGGAACGTCACGTCACTGGGGGGCGAAAGAGCCTGAGCTAGTGCGCGAAGTCGAGAAATTCCGGCTGGATATAGTCGGACTCACTTCGACGCACAGCAAGGGCTCTGGAACCACTTCTCTCGAGAGGGATTGGACCCTCTTCCACTCTGGCGTTGCCGGCAGTGAGAGGCGACGGGCTGGGGTGGCAATTCTTGTTTCTCCCCGGCTCAAAGCCTGTACGTTGGAGTTCAACCCGGTGGACGAAAGGGTAGCCTCCCTCCGCCTTCGGGCGGGGGGGATGGGTCTTGACTGTTGTTTTTGTTTATGCACCAAACAGCAGTTCAGAGTACCCACCCTTTTTGGGAACACTCGAGGGAGTACTGGAGAGTGCTCCTCCGGGTGATTCAACGCTCACGTTGGCAACGACAGTGAAACCTGGAGAGGCGTGATTGGGAAGAATGGCCGCCCGGATCTGAACCCGAGTGGTGTTTTGTTATTGGACTTTTGTGCTCGTCACAGTTTGTCCATAACAAACACCATGTTCAAACATAAGGGTGTCTATATGTGCACTTGGCACCAGGACACCCTAGGCCGCAGTTCCATGATCGACTTTGTAGTTGTGTCATCGGAATTGCGGCCTCATGTTTTGGACACTCGGGTGAAGAGAGGGGCGGAGCTTTCTACCGATCACCACCTGGTGGTGAGTTGGCTGCGATGGTGGGGGAGGATGCCGGACAGACCTGGGAGGCCCAAACGCATTGTGAGGGTCTGCTGGGAACGTCTGGCAGAGTCTCCTGTCAGACAAAGTTTCAATTCCCACCTCCGGAAGAACTTTGAACATGTCACGAGGGAGGTGCTGGACATTGAGTCTGAGTGGACCATGTTCCGCACCTCTATTGTCGAGGCGGCAGATTGGAACTGTGGCCGCAAGGTAGTTGGTGCCTGTCGGGGCGGCAATCCTAAAACCCCTTGGTGGACACCAGCGGTGAGGGATGCCGTCAAGCTGAAGAAGGAGTCCTATCGGGTCCTTTTGGCTCATAGGACTCCGGAGGCAGTGGATAGGTACCGACAGGCCAAGCGGTGTGCAGCTTCAGCGGTCGCGGAGGCAAAAACTCGGACATGGGAGGAGTTCGGGGAAGCCATGGAAAACGACTTCCGGACGGCTTCGAAGCGATTCTGGACCACCATACGCCGCCTCAGGAAGGGGAAGCAGTGCACTATCAACACCGTGTATGGTGCAGATGGTGTTCTGCTGACCTCAACTGCGGATGTTGTGGATAGGTGGAAGGAATACTTCGAAGACCTCCTCAATCCCACCAACACATCTTCCTATGAGGAAGCAGTGCCTGGGGAATCCGTGGTGGACTCCTATTTCTGGGGCTGAGGTCGCTGAAGTAGTTAAAAAGCTCCTCGGTGGCAAGGCCCCAGGGGTGGACGAGAACCGCCCGGAGTTCCTTAAGGCTCTGGATGCTGTGGGGCTGTCTTGGTTGACAAGACTTTGCAGCATCGCGTGGACATCGGGGGCGGTACCTCTGGATTGGCAGACCGGGGTGGTGGTTCCTCTCTTTAAGAAGGGGGACCGGAGGGTGTGTTCCAACTATCGTGGGATCACACTCCTCAGCCTTCCCGGTAAGGTTTATTCAGGTGTACTGGAGAGGAGGCTACATCGGATAGTCGAACCTCGGATTCAGGAGGAACAGTGTGGTTTTCGTCCTGGTCGTGGAACTGTGGACCAGCTCTATACTCTCGGCAGGGTTCTTGAGGGTGCATGGGAGTTTGCCCAACCAGTCTACATGTGCTTTGTGGACTTGGAGAAGGCATTCGACCGTGTCCCTCGGGAAGTCCTGTGGGGGTGCTCAGAGAGTATGGGGTATCGGACTGTCTTATTGTGGCGGTCCGTTCCCTGTACGATCAGTGCCAGAGCTTGGTCCGCATTGCCGGCAGTAAGTCGAACACATTTCCAGTGAGGGTTGGACTCCGCCAGGGCTGTCCTTTGTCACCGATTCTGTTCATAACTTTTATGGACAGAATTTCTAGGCGCAGTCAAGGCGTTGAGGGGTTCCGGTTTGGTAACCGCAGGATTAGGTCTCTGCTTTTTGCAGATGATGTGGTCCTGATGAGTTCATCTGACCAGGATCTTCAGCTCTCGCTGGATCGGTTCGCAGCCGAGTGTGAAGCGACCGGAATGAGAATCAGCACCTCCAAGTCCGAGTCCATGGTTCTCGCCCGGAAAAGGGTGGAATGCCATCTCCGGGTTGGGGAGGAGACCCTGCCCCAAGTGGAGGAGTTCAAATACCTAGGAGTCTTGTTCACGAGTGAGGGAAGAGTGGATCGTGAGATCGACAGGCGGATCGGTGCGGCATCTTCAGTAATGCGGACGTTGTACCGATCCGTTGTGGTGAAGAAGGAGCTGAGCCGGAAGGCAAAGCTCTCAATTTACCGGTCGATCTACGTTCCCATCCTCACCTATGGTCATGAGCTTTGGGTCATGACCGAACGGATAAGATCACGGGTACAAGCGGCCGAAATGAGTTTCCTCCGCCGTGTGGCGGGTCTCTCCCTTAGAGATAGGGTGAGAAGCTCTGCCATCCGGGAGGAACTCAAAGTAAAGCCGCTGCTCCTTCACATCGAGAGGAGCCAGATGAGGTTGTTCGGGCATCTGGTCAGGATGCCACCCGAACGCCTCCCTAGGGAGGTGTTTAGGGCACGTCCAACCGGTAGGAGGCCATGGGGAAGACCTAGGACACGTTGGGAAGACTATGTCTCCCGGCTGGCCTGGGAACGCCTCGGGATCCCCCGGGAAGAGCTAGACGAAGTGGCTGGGGAGAGGTAAGTCTGGGTTTCCCTGCTTAGGCTGTTGCCCCCGCGACCCGACCTCGGATAAGCGGAAGATGATGGATGGATGGATGGTATACATTCCTTAATAAAAGGTGTCTCAATTGGCTACTCAAGCCACAACGACATCCTCGACTCCGGTCCCACATCATGGCAAAAAAAACGTCAACCCAATGGGATACAATAAGTAACCTTGGAGGGGACCGCAGATGTGGGGCCAGCAGGAGATCATCTTGAGTGGAGACAGGTCAGCAGCACAGAGACGTCCCCAACTGATGCACAGAAGAGTGGTCCACCCTTGGTCTCAACTTTGGACAGCTTACGTGTCATCTGTGGTCACTGAATCTGTGCCCACCCTCTCCTTTGTGCAGAGCAGAAAAGAAACGTCAGATCAACTGATCTAAAAGGGGAGTCTATTTAAAGGCTAGAGTATACAAATGAGTTTTAAGATGGGACTTAAATGCTTCTACTGAGGTAGCATCTATAACTGTTACTAGGAGGGCATTCCAGAGTACTGGAGCATGAATTGAAAACACCCTATAGCCCGCAGACTTTTTTTGGTCTCTAGGAATCACTAATAGGTCGAAGTTCTGAGAACACACATTTCTGGCCGGGACAAATAGTACAATACAATCAGCAAGATAGGATGGATCTAGACCGTCTAGTATTTTATACATAGGTAGTAAAACTTTAAAGTCACATCTTAAGTGCACAGGAAGCCAGTGCAGGTGAGCCAGTATAGGCGTAATAAGACCAACATCAATATGATAGAGGACAAGAAGTAGCATACTGACTCCAACATCGAACTACCTCAAAGCTCTTTGGGTAAAACTTCTCCATACATGGAGCTATCCGACAGATGTGGAAAAAAACGTCACAAATTTGGGTAAATTCCAAACATCTTATTTGGATGAAGTATGACAGAAGGCACAATTGTTTTAGAAATATCTACGCAATGCATCCTTGGTTTGATATCAACTTTTCGGGACTTATGCAGACATCAAATACACGACAGCAGGTACCGAGAGGTAAGAAAAGTGGGGTTTGCATAATAGTTCCCCTTTAAGGAAATTTTTCTCACTCTGTTTATGTAGTAGGTTTGTTTGTCTTCTGCCAGCTTCACTTTGATTAGAGCAGAATGTGTTCAATCAGAAGCTGTGGTTGGCCAAGAGGAAGAGTGGTTTCCAGTGCAGCAGAAGGGAGTCACGGCTGCCTGGTCTGTAGGTCTGCACTGTAAATCCAAACTTTAATCAGAGAAAGCAGCAAGAGATCAAAGCGGCCTTCTTCATCCTTACTCTGAGTGGCACTTTGTTGTGTGTGTGCGTGCGTGTGCACACATGCGTGAAGTGGACCGGGGAAGAAGCGAATGCAGAATTAAGGATGCATGAGAAAGACTTAAAGTGGATATTATCACCAACTTGCTATGTGGTGCATAGGACACATTATACAAACCTTATTGAAAAGGAAAAGTGGTAGAAAATGGATGGATGGATGGATGGATGGATGGATGGATGGATGGATGGATGGATGGATGGATGGAAGGATGGATGGATGGATGGATGGATATTGCAATACAATAACACAATTGTCAGGCTTGTCCCTGACAGTTTGGCTATGTCGTAGTTTTTCCTCTGCGTTTGTCTTTGTTTCCTGTCTTTAGTTCCTGTCAGCACTCTTATTCTGGTTCTGTTTCCTGTTTGTCTCCCTGAATGCTGTGTCCCCTCAGCTGTGGCTGATCGGCACCTGGCCACACCTGGTGTAAATCAGCCAGTCACTATTTAGACCTGCTTTATCCTCCTGTCAGTTCTGGATTATTGTAATTTCTACTTGTCTTTCCTACTGGTCGGGTTGATGTCAGTGTAGCGGTAGCGGTAAGCTATATTCGGTAGCTGTTTGTAGCATACTGTCTTTTTTGTTCCCTGCTTCCAGTTTGTTTGTTCCTATTTCCTGTTTGCTGGATCCCTGTTTCCAGTTTGTCCTCCCAGTTTCTGGTTTGTGTTTCTTCTTTATTTTTATATTTTTGGACATTAAATTATGTTTTCTTGCACAATGCCTGCCGCCTTCTCTGCATCTTGGGGTTCGTCACAAACTCAACCTGTCAACAATGTTCCTGTCAAATAAGACGCAACGTAAGTAAGTCTCTTCTGCCACTTGGTGGATCTCAACCTGCACTGCAAGAGTAGACAGTCCTCAGCTCTGCACTCCAATGTTTCATGCAGCCATGGTGAGGCTGCTGAGGCTGCCGTTGCCATGGTGACTTGGAGCCACTGAACACGCTTTCAAAGCATCATATATTTTTAGTTGGTATATTGACACGTTTGTGTTGCTTCTGGTTGCTTGTAAGGATATTATTTCTTAGTCCAGCAGGAATGAAGGGAAAGCTATGTCAGCTGCCTGAAAAACAGTTAACACCTTGCACCGGATACTTGAAGTGACTGGTACACGGGATCAATTTTCATTTATTAAAGTATTTGTGACCATTGCAGACAGAAAGTGAGTCCGATTAAATAATATTTCACACAAATATGCAATACTTGAGTCATTGCTATATGGTCTATTGCAAGTTGGAGTATATTGCATCTGATTTGGGTTGAAAGGTAGTTGTCTGTCTATCTGCGATGAGGTGGCGACTTGTCCAGGATGTACCCCCAATTCCGCCCGATTGTAACTGAGATTGGCACCTGCGCCCCCCGCTACCCGAAAAGGAATAAGCGGTAGATAATGGATGGGTAAGCTACTCCTTGCACCGACCACCTTTCAATCAAAGGATGGACGCAGAAAGGCAGACCACCATTTACAACAGTAAAAAAGTCACACACACATGCTTATTGAATCAGAGTTCACAAAACATGCGACACACACTTGTGTTTGATTCTCAAACACAGGGTCTTCATAAACCAGTGATAGCCACTACTTAATGTGCCTCCCCCCTACTATTCCATAAGGGAGCTTTATTCAGCAACAAAAAAATATTCTTCTGCCATCTGCTGGCCAAGAGATATAAATCTCATATGCTGACAATTTCCTTGTGTGGGCGTGGGCCGCTCATTGGTGATGTTGGCTTTTTTGGGGGGAAAATTGTCATGTATATCTTTATAAGTATTAGTACTTTTGGATTTGGATTTATCACACATAATAACAGGTTATTATTCGCTAGCATAGTCTACTTTTTTTTTTTTTTTTAAAAAGACACCAATACTTCGACACATGAAGATTTACCCGCAGAAAGTCATGCTAGATTTTTGTTTAAAATGCCTATATGCATACACACACACACGCACGCATGCACACATATATACATATATGTATAAATATATATATATATATATATATATATATATATAGCTATATAGCCTCCAGCCCCCCCCCCCCCCCCCAACGACCCCAAAAGGGACAAGCGGTAGAAATTGTATATATATATATATATATATATATATATATATATATATATATATGTATATGTATATATATATATATATATATATATATATATATATATATATATATATATATATATATATATATATATATATATATATATATATATATATACATATATATATATATATATATATATATATATATATATATACATATATATGGTACATGCACCTGGGGATAGGTTGATTGGCAACACTAAATTGGCCCTAGTGTGTGAATGTGAGTGTGAATGTTGTCTGTCTATCTGTGTTGGCCCTGCGATGAGGTGGCAACTTGTCCAGGGTGTACCCCGCCTTCCGCCCAATTGTAGCTGAGATAGGCACCAGCGCCCCCCGCGACCCCGAAAGGGAATAAGCGGTAGGAAATGGATGGATGGATATATATATATATATATATGCATATATATAAATGGTTGCAAGAAAACATGCAACTATTCTCTGACTACAATTGAACAGTCACCTACCAAAAATTAAAACTTTTGACCACAAACTTAGTCACTACTCGGTAACATTCGCGGTGCCGGCGGGCACCAGGTAGCCCGTAAGGACCAGAAGAGTAGCCCGCTGGCCTGTTTTAAAAACAGCTCAAATAGCAGCACTTACCAGTGAGCTGCTTCTATTTTTAAAATTGTATTTATTTACTAGCAAAACTCAAATAGAATTTGGAAACCCAAGAAAATATTTTAAAGTCACTTGTTTAAATAAATTCATTTATTTTTTTCATTTTGCTTCTTATAACTTTCAGAAAGACAATTTTGGAGAAAAAATACAACCTTAAAAATTATTTTAGGATTTTTAAACACATATAGCTTTTTTCCTTTTTAATTCCTTCCTCTTCTTTCCTGACGATTTGGATCAATGTTCAAGTATTTTTTTTTTTATTATTAAAAATAATAATAAATAAATTTTAATTTAATTCTTATTTTAGCTTCTGTTTTTTTTGACAAAGAATATTTGTGAAATATTTATTTAAACTTAATGTGATTAAAATTAAAAAAATATACATATTCTGGCAAATTTAGAAAATCTTTAGAATCAAATTTCAATCTTATTTCAAAGTCTTTTGAATTTCTTTTAAAACATTTGTTCTGGAAAATCTAGAAGAAATAATGATTTGTCTTTGTTAGAAATATAGCTTGGTCCAATTTGTTATATATTCTGAAAAACTTTAGATTGGATTTTTCCTATTTAAAACATGTCATCAAAATTCTAAAATTAATCTTAATCAGGAAAAATTACTAATGAAATTCCATAATTTAATTTCTTAACTTTTTCAAAAAGATTCGAATTAGTAGTTTTTCTCCTCTTTTTTTCGGTTGAATTTTGAATTTTAAAGAGCCGAAATTGAAGATAAACTATGTTTCAGAATTTAATTTTCTTTTTTTTCCCCTGTTTTCTCCTCTTTTAAACTGTTCAATTAAGTGTTTTTTTTCATCATTTATTCTCTACAAAAAACCCTCCGTAAAAGGAAAAAAAATGTACGACGAATGACAGACAGAAATCCCCATTTTATATATATATATATATATATATATATATATATATATATATATATATATATATATATATATATATATATATATATATATATTTACTAAAGTTAAATTGAGCGAATTGGCTATTTCTGGCAATTTTTTAAGTGTGTATCAAACTGGTAGCCCTTCGCATTAATCATTACCCAAAAAGTAGCTCTTGGTTTCAAAAAGGTTGGTGACCCCTGGTCTAGCGACAGACGTTAACTGGGGCAGCCTGCCTCATAGCCAGTCATAACCTGTCTTTCATCTAATTAAGAAGGCATTAATTTAACAAATTTTAAATTTAAATTTAACAATTTAACAAATAATAACACTAACATGACAGGAGAGTATAGTACCTGTTGTATTCAGATGATGTGCTAGTGTTTCTGCTGCTGGAAGTTGATGGAAGCGGTTCAAAAACGTGACTTTCATTTATAATGTCTGCATGCTGTGTGTTCAAATGTTTCAGCGTATTGCTCCCATGTCCTCCTCTTGATGAAATAGCAGCCTTATAATTATTACAAGTAGCGCTATTGCAATCTTTTCTTGTAAAATATTAAGTGATTATTCCACCCGGGAACCACCATTTTTTAATCTGAAGTCAATAAATATGCATATTGTGTAATGACGTCAACCCCACCCGGAAGCTTCGTAAATGGAACTGTTTGAAAAAATGGCAAGCAATTCCAAGAAATTGATAAACTGGGAACCGGTTGCGAACAAGAAATGGTTTTCGATTCCCATCTACATATAATATATTGACAAATTGTACTATTTATAGTCACGGGAGCAAGTGGAGGGGGACCGCAAAATAATTAATTTTTCCTAGGGGTGCTTAGCAAATTATATTTGAGAAGCACTGATAAAGTGCCCCCCCCCCCCCCCCCCCCCTCTCCTTTCTGGATAGGGGGGGCATAGATTCAGTGACCACAGATGACATGCACGCCAGCTGTCCAATGTCGGGACCCGGGGTGGACCACTCATCTGTGCATCAGTTGAGGACGTCTCTGTGCGGCTAACCTGTCTCCCCTCAAGATGATCTCTTGCTGGCCACACTCTCCCGTCCAAAGGCAAAACCCAGTAACTCAATTTTGGTCAAAACTGAGCTGATAATAATTTTGGACTTCCTAGGTGATATGCTTTACTTTGGTGTATGAGATATTGTAATTTGTTCCGTAAGTAAGCTGTTACACGCATGGCAGGACCTAGCAACTACCACATAACCGCGTGGATACAACAGAAAAACCTAGTATCTCAAGGGACCAATCGGAGCTTCTTTGTCAGTTGCCTTATTGTCTTTAATGAGACATTTGCACGAATGGGGGCCGACGTTCAACCTGATTATGTGATATTATGGCACGAGGGGATATTTGGAAGATTGGCCCAGGACGTTGCAAGCACCTTCATTAAATGTATTGTTCTTGATTCTACCCCTTGCTTACACTTTTGGGCAGATAACTGTGGAGGTCAAAATAAAAACAGGTTGCTCTACACGGCTCTTGCCCAATGTGCAAACGCAGAATGGGGCCCACCCGAGATGGTGATAAAATATCTGGAGAAAGGGCACACGTTCATGAGAGCAGATTCAATCTATGGCTCAATCGGCAAGAAAATGAAAGCTCAAGAAAACATCTGTACGCTTGATGACTTTGTAGATCTTTGTAAGACAGCATCAAGATGGATTGGTTTTCCTTTGTTTTCTCAAAATCAGCTAGAAATGAGATACTAGGGTTTGCCTTTGGACGGGAGAACTATGGACTGGACTCTCACAGTATTATGCTCCAAGTTTTCTCATTGTCATCCCATTGGGTTGACTTTTTTCTTGCCCTGATGTGGGATCTGAGCTGGGATGTCGTTGTGGCTTGTGCAGCCCTTTGAGACACTTGTGATTTAGGGCTATATAAGCAAACTTTGATTGACTGATTGAAAGAAGCACTTGAAAGCCCGCCATGCAGACGCACAAAACAAAGTTACCGTGGCTAAAAAACAACAACCCCTTGCAGATTAATTCAAGTCCAAGAATCCCAGTGTGGAGTTGGCATATGGGGTGAAAAAAATGTAATTAATTGTATTTGATGATCGATACTATGAATGGCCAATAGAGTATGTGGCGCCGCATTACTGCTATCCTGGTGGTAAATGCATGACCAAAACAGCCCTTCCCAACCTGTATGACGCTGTTGCTGAACTCATCTCCACAAAATTACAAGGCGCAAGCTCTGTCAGCTTCACGACAGATACTGTATTTGGACCGATGATGTCACGTCTTTATCAGTGATTAACCTAACAGCACATGGGGTTAGTCAAGGAGCGTTAGGTGCTGTCTCCCGTGCCAGTGCATTCCGTGGGGACCACACTGCCCTGTGTATTGCTAAGAAACTGCTTGAAAAATGGATAATAGAGCTCCAGATTTTTCCAGATTGTTCCAGATTTCCCACAATGCATTGCCGGCGGCCATCAGTGTTGGTAATTACAGTCGTAGTGTATGACAGCGTTATTAATGGCGTTATATTTCCAGTAACGAGTAATCTTATTAATTACTGTTCACATTGTCGTTGGCATTATTTTGGATGTGAAGTGGCACGTTATGGCAGTTTGGTTGAATGAAGCGCAAAGTGTCAGGTTTCGGCCACAAGTCAGAGAGCAAGGATGATGATCAATCAATCAATCAATGTTTATTTATATAGCCCTAAATCACAAATGTCTCAAAGGACTGTACAAACCACTACAACATCCTCGGAAGAACCCACATAAGGGCAAGGAAAACTCACACCCAGTGGGCAAGAAGAATTCACACCCAGTGGGACGACAGTGACAATGATGACTATGGGAAACCTTGGAGAGGACCTCAAATGTGGGCATCACCCCCCCCCCCCCCCCCCGTCTAGGGGACCGAAAGCAATGGATGTCGAGCGGGTCTAACATGATACTGTGAAAGTTCAATCCAGTTCAATCCAATAGTGGCTCCAACACAGCCGCGAGAGTTCAGTTCAAAGCGGATCCAAGACAGCAGCGAGAGTCCCGTCCACAGGAAACCATCCCAAGTGGAGTCGGATCAGCATCGTAGAGATGTCCCCAACCGATACACAGGCGAGCGGTCCATCCTGGGTCCCGACGAGCGGTCCATCCTGGGTCCCGACTCTGGACAGAGGAGAAAAAGAAAAGAAGTGGCAGATCAACTGGTCGAAAAAGGAGGTCTATTTAAAGGCTAGAGTATACAAATGAGTTTTAATTTTGATGACAAAATTATTGTCAGTAACGGACAAACCTGCTGAAAACAGGACAAGATACACTAGTATCACCTTCCCTCATCGATGTCGCTTGGCTTTCTTGTGCTCGGAGACTCCGACCCACGATCCCTTCGTCTCCTCAGCAAACCAGCGTAGACACAAATATCCTCATGAACAAAATTCAATCATGTTAAATTTAATCTTGTAGATGGGTGGGAATGGTTTTGGAATAAATCCAAAATTTAATAGCGTCAAATATGGGAGACCGGTGGGGGTTGGCGACAAAGAACGGCCAATCAGGTAGTTTTCTTTGTCAGACGAGGACGTCAAAATTCTCGCCTTTGGCGCCAAAACAAAAATGTATGATTGTTCCACGTCGTAATATATGAACACCTGAGGGAAAGTGAAGAGGACACTTTTTTGGATGTTATATGATGCCATCAGCAGGTCGAGCCATTGAGACAGCTCCACAACGGTAAGTTAGTTATCTGTTTGCTGCTTCTACCGCACTCATAAACAAATTATGATGAGGCATGCATCGTAACTCCGTTTCACAACACACATGCATACCTGCTTAGCTAGAGGCAGAGCATAAAAATAGTTTTTAAGTTTCTCTGTGTAAATAGGTGAAGAATAAAGAAACTTTGAGGCATGATGCAGTTAGCCTGATGATAAGCCAGTTTAAGAAGAATATTTTTGTATTATTCATAAAATGACTATACTTTTCAGTTTTGTAAATATTGACTATTGTGTGTGGAGTCCGACTTAACGTTAAATTAAATTTAAGAACGATGCCATTAAGTTAAGATACACGTTGTGATGGTTGATAACATGTGGATGAAGAATACAGCTCACTTCTCCAGTTTGGAGTTGGACTCATACAGTCGCGAATCACCAAATTCAATAAAGAAGGCATCAATGTTACTACTGTATAAGCACAGAAAAAAAAGTGTGGGAGCATGATGGAACACGTTTTAAATTATGGAACTGATTAACCGAAGAAATAAAACAAATCACCAATAAGATTCAGTTTAAGAGACTGTTCAAATTACAAGTGTTCACAAAATACAAAGAACAATAATTATGATGAACATCTTGAACCGGCCCTGTTGCATTATCAAAATTAGCTTAAGAAAAGACTCCAATATTTCTACACAAATAATGTCATTCAGGAACATTTTTAGAGATTTTACTTGATTGCATGTAATTTATTTGACCAACACTCGGCTGTATTTTTGATACAGGTGCAGAAAATTAAGTAATTTTAAAATTAAGTAAGTAATTTGTAACTATAACTAACTACTTTTTTAAAGTAAGATGAACAACAATGGTGGCAATATTGGTCAGCTTTGTTAGTAAACACGCTCATCGTTGCTGATCATTCATCCAGTGATACTAATAATTGTGCCGACGTGTGCGATTGTCAAGTGCCACAATCGAGGCGAGAGGGATAAAACTAGATTTTATCTTATTCCTGTGGATTTTTCTGAACAGGAGAAAGCGGCTGAAAAGAAGAATGAATGGCAAAGGCAATCGTGGACAGCTGCAATCAACCAATGATCTGTGACACGCTATGACAACTTAATGTTTGTTCGGATCATTTCATCCATCCATCCATTTTCTACCGCTTATTCCCTTTTAGGGTCGCGGGGTGCGCTGGCGCCTTTCTCAGCTACAATCGGGCGGAAGGTGGGGTACACCATTTCCATCCATCCATTTTCTACCGCTTATTCCCTTTTGGGGTCGCGGGGGGCGCTGGCGCCTATCTCAGCTACAATCGGGCGGAAGGTGGGGTACACCATTTCGTTTCAGGTTATTGGGAAAATGTTGTAAAAGTAAAAATGTATCCAAAATAAATGACAGCCCCACTTTGCATTAACTTGATGTGATCTTGGCAGAAGATCTTTGATAGTAGATGTTAGTATTGATTAAAAAAAAATAGTACTTACTTCTCTCATGCGAACTGCAGCAGCCACATAAAACAAAACTAAAGCGACATGAGAACATTCATCCATTTCCTACCGCTTATTCCCTTTGGGGTCGCGGGGGGCGCTGGTGCCTATCTCAGCTACAATTGGGCGGAAGGCGATGTACACCCTGGACAAGTCGCCACCTCATTTAATCAAATCTAAAATACTAATATATATAGATCTTGTATACTTTAGAATGCAATAATAATGTACAATGCATACAACAACAATAACCAGTTTCATAAAATGAAACAAATAATTATTCTCAACAAGAGACAGTAAATACAATGTCACCAATAAAAATAATTTAAAGCATTTGTATGCCCACACAAAAACATGCACTGAAAGTATACAGTACATCTGTATGTGGGATTAAATTATGGAATGGATTAGAAAATGACTTTCAGCAATGTACAAATATGAGTCAATTTAAGAGGTATGATAAGCATATGGTGTTCACAAATGATAACAAAGATGTTGAAGAAAGGTGTCTTCAGAATCATAATCGTAACAATATCAGACACTTTAATGGGACAGGAGTGGGTCCTTTTTGCACCTATTGAATTGTGAAATGCAAGCATTATTGTTGATTGTGCTGTACAATGTTTTAACATGGTCCAAATGAATATACTGTACATTGATTGATTGATTGATTGATTGATTGATTGATTGATTGATTGATTGATTGATTGGGGGCCGGCGTGGCGCAGTGGGAGAGTGGCCGTGCGCAACCCGAGGGTCCCTGGTTCAATCCCCACCTAGTACCAATCTCGTCACGTCCGTTGTGTCCTGAGCAAGACACTTCACCCTTGTTCCTGATGGGTGCTGGTTAGTGCCTTGCATGGCAGCTCCCTCCATCAGTGTGTGAATGTGTGTGTGAATGGG
Organism: Nerophis ophidion; assembly: GCF_033978795.1. Lineage (NCBI taxonomy): Eukaryota > Metazoa > Chordata > Actinopteri > Syngnathiformes > Syngnathidae > Nerophis > Nerophis ophidion. Next base: position 51,161,665 of record NC_084616.1, read on the forward strand.
TAAATGTGGAAGTAGTGTTAAAGCGCTTTGAGTACCTTGAAGGTAGAAAAGCGCTATACAAGTACAACCCATTGATTGATTGATTGATTGATTGATTTATGCCCTGTGATGAGGTGGCAACTTGTCCAGAGTGTACCCTGCCTTCTGCCCGAATATAGCTGAGATAGGCTCCAGCAGCCCCCGCGACCCCAAAAGGGACAAGCGGTAGAAAATGGATGGATGGATGATTGATTTATTGATTGATTGATCAAATAATGTTTTCCTCCCATAGTGCTCATTTGAACCACCACATATCCTCAACTTACTGATACACCATTATCACCACAAGGTGGCACTACAATTCTCAACAGAAGGCAGTTGGAACAAAGCTCATACAATGAAGTTTCATTCTTTGTAGAATAAATCACATTGTCACTGTCATGTTTAATATCCAAACTAATATGTTTGACAAAGATGTGTGGAAGTGAATAAGTTTGACCCAGCAGGTAAATTCAAAAATGTGTTATAGACTGATTCAGATGTTTTAAGTGACACTCCCAGATGGGGAATTATATATTTATACTCAACATTCAATCAAAAGACTAAACATTTAATTATTTTACCATTTACCTCACTTGTGAATAAAGTACCGTCAAAGTATATGTTTACCCTTGAGTATTGACCTTGACAACATGGGAGCAAACTGTGTACTTTCAATGCCTGGAGTGCACATTAGTTCCTATTACTGTAGCTCAGTAATAGGAACTAATGGACATATTTTTCCTCAAAAGACATTAATATGCTTGTTAATTGTATACAATTCTGAGGTCTCTTTCTTGTTATTTGCTTCCATTTAAATGATGCAAAAGCAACTAACACTTGTCGTTATTTTGATGTTACTATGACTGATAAAAGTCCACTCTTGTCTTATCCTTCTGTTCAAGGAGGGGAGTTTTTCCTCTGCCTTCTTCACATTGCTTCTAAACTTGCTGGTGCAAGCAAAAAGTGGCTTGAAAATCTAATTAAATGCTTCTCTAACTGTAATTGATGCCACTCTCTTTAATTTCCTCATATAGTTTATCTTAAATTGTATGTCAATGTTGATTCAACCGGGTTGTCTGAAGCATTTCGTTACATTGTTGGCAAACATGACAGTAAACGTCCTTGCATCAATACATGTTTTATACTGTCTGTCTTCACGTAGGTCAAAGCTGAGCTGGAGCCTACATGACTTTGAGGGAGAGACAGGTACATTCTGGAACCAGGGGCGTCAAACTCACTTTCTATTGTGAGTTATACATCACAGTCACAAAAGCTCTCAGATGGCAGCCTTATCTTAATATTCAGAAGGGTGTGACACTTGATGGATATGTTCATGGATCGATATATCTACCGAAATTTCAAGTAAATAGGTCTGTGGTCGGGAAGTTTGCCTTCCGGAAGATAGGTATCGATCCTTGTTAACAATACTAGAAAAAGGAAAACATTGGATTGACGAAGGTCATACTTCATGTGACGTTTAGCACTTTTAAAAATAAAAATGTTAAACATAAAGTCTCTGTGGCGTCATTGAACAAAAATTGCGGATGGTAGAGTACACTGGTCGATAATTTCAACACAAAAACTTTCGGCTACTGCACGATTGCAAAAGCAACAACAAATTTAAAAAAAAGACAATAATATGAAGCAGCTACACAACTTTAAGTCACAAAAGAACACAAATTGGGGAACTTTTGGAGAACTTTATTGAGCACGTTAAAATGTTATTTACTGTAGTTGTATTGAAAATTGCTTGAAAGTTTGAAATGTGAGCAGATAAGATGAGTTAATTAAACTTAAAGTGTTGGTTGCATTTTGTTCGAATGAGATGTGAATGTACTGGCCGTAAAGTCACATCGCTTGAATTTTGTTTGCTAAAAAGTTACTGAGTCAATTTCATTGTGTAAATCTAAAAAAAATGTATTGTCCTTCAATCATATTGGCAACCACAAATTTGAAATTGAATCAAATCGTTGTTAACGAGCCATTACACCCCTCTGAGTCAGTCCCGTTCAGGATTTCTTACAAAGGTCAGGTAGCAAATGGCCCTGAGGCCCTACTTTGGACTGATTTAGAGTATCCAGTTAACCAATGTATTTGGTAGCAAGAAGAAAACCAGTGAAAACCCATGCAAGCAAAGAAAGAGTATGTGAACTCTACACTGAGATTCCCAAAAAGACATCAAAACCCTCACTGTACATAGCCCACAAATAAACTTAAAGGCCTACTGAAACCCACTACTACCCACCACGCAGTCTGATAGTTTATATATCAATGATGAAATATTAACATTGCAACACATGCCAATACGGCCTTTTTAGTTTACTAAATTACAATTTTAAATTTCCCGGGAGTTTCGTCTTGGAAACGTCGTGTAATGATAATGTGTACGCAAGACGTCACAGGTTTTTAGGAAGTATGAGCGCTGCACACACACACAGCTAAAAGTCATCTGCTTTAACGGCATAATTACACAGTATTTTGGACATTTGTGTTGCTTAATCTTTTGCAATTTGTTCAATTACTATTGGAGAAGTCACAGTAGAAAGATGGAGTTGGGAAGCTTTAGCCTTTAGCCACATAAACACACGGTGATTCCTTGTTTAAAATTCCGGGAGGTGATACTTTCCTATGGATCAGAGCGCGGTCAAGCGAACATGGATCCCGACTACATGTCAACCAGCAGGTTTTGGTGAGAAAATTGTGGTTAAAAAGTCAGTTCTTACCGGAGAAAAGCTGAGCTTGCGCCGTCCATAACTGCCGTCGACTCCCCTGAGACACTACGCATCAAGACACCCGTGGAGACACCTTTCCGACTATCAGGTACTATTTAACTCACTAAAACACTAGCAACACAATAGAAAGATAAGGGATTTCCCAGAATGAACCTAGTAAATGTGTCTAAAAACATTGGAATCCATCCCAATGCAATCACTTTTTTTTTATTTTTTAGTTTTTTTCTAGTCCGTCGCTATCAATATCTTCAAACACAAATCTTTCATCCTCGCTCAAATTAATGGGGAAATTGTTGTTTTCTCGGTCTGAATAGCACTTTGTGTTGGAGGCTCCCATTAAAAACAATGTGAACATGTGAGGAGCCATCACACCGGTAACGTCATCGTCTGCGACTTCCGGTAGAGGCAGGGCATTTCTCTTAGCACCGAAAGTTGCAAACTTTATTATGGATATTCTCTACTAAATCCTTTCAGCAAAAATATGGCAATATCGCGAAATGATCAAGTATGACACATTGAATGGACCTGGTATCCCTGTTTAAATAAGAATATCTCATTTCAGTAGGCCTCAAAATCGTCACTTTTGCAATTTGGGAACGTAACCTTGTGGCCCTGGAAAAGGCCGCCCACACACACACACACACACACACACACACACACACACACACACACACACACACACACACATACACGTACACACACACACTGTTCCATGGTGTACAGTAAATCATTTTGAAACAAACAGTTATATTTGTGTCTTGATTTTGAGTACAGTAAACTATATTTTACAAGCACAGACATCCATCCATCCATTTACTACCGCTTATTCCCTTTGGGGTGGCGGGGGGCGCTGGTGCCTATCTCAGCTACAATCAGGCGGAAGGCGGTGTACACCCTGGACAAGTCGCCACATCATCGCAGGACCAACACAGATAGACAGACAACATTCACACTCACATTCACACACTTTATCTTTTCAAAATAAAATAAACTCAAGCAAAATTAGAATAGTTTGAGCAAAAATAAATGTATTTTGTGCACAATAAATGTGTTTGCATGTTTGCTGTATCCATATCAACACTCAATAATTCCTGCTTTCTGAACAGTCATGCGCTTTCTGTGCACAAGATATATTTTATTTACTGAATCATTTTTATTTTTCGCTTGAGGTACATTTATTTTCTGTACTGGCAAAATATATTATCTGTCCTCAAAATCTGCTTCTTCGACCCCCAAATTAAAACGCAAATATAACGCCATAAGTGGGCTACATGTCACTTTTTGTTACAATGATCACTCCCAGTGACTGAAGCCTGGACAGGACTCGCTCCTCCACTTAATTAAACGCCTCTCCTGATTGGACGAGCGCGTAATCCCGGCGGGTTTGCGCGCCTACTAACGTGCGCGCAGGGCAGGGTGCGAGCCTTAGTTTGCCCAAGGCGAGGGAGGGCGAGAGAGGCGGGGAGCGAGCGCACGCCGTCATCCGAGCACACTTGGACAAGTTCGATTCCAAGTTGGTGTTGTTGTTGTTGTTGGCGGTGGGCTACGCGCGCAACAGCAGCGAGGAGCGGCGTGCACATGTAGCTTTCACTTTCACTTTCCACTGCCTCCTTCTTCAAGACTCACCACAGAGGGAAGGGACGAGGCCGGGCGGGACAGGCGTCATTCCAGTTCCTAAAAGCCAAGGGAAAGTAGAGTATTTGAAGAAGAAGATGAATGCCAGCGACGAGAACCTGCTCAAGTCCATCAGCAACGACGCGCTCCTCGACCTGACGCAGCGCTACGGTCAGTCCGCCTTCGGCTTCGGCGCCGCTCACGGTGCGGGAAGCCCGGGTCGCTTCCCTCTCACGCCGGCCGCCGACTTCCTGAGCGGTCAGACGGCCAAGTCCAACGAGAGCGGCGGGGAGCATACCAGCGACGACGAGGACGGCTTTGACTCCCTGGAGTCGCGGAAAAGAGGCGCTCCGTTCGGGGACGACAAGCCCGGGGGTCCCCTGGCCAAGAAGTCCAAGGAGCAGCGCTCCCTGCGGCTCAGCATCAACGCCCGGGAGAGGCGGAGGATGCACGACCTCAACGACGCGCTGGACGGCCTGAGAGCCGTCATCCCTTACGCCCACAGTCCGTCGGTGAGAAAACTCTCAAAAATAGCGACTCTGCTCCTGGCCAAGAACTACATCCTCATGCAGGCTCAGGCTCTGGAGGAGATGCGGCGGCTGGTGGCCTACCTCAACCAGGGACAGAGCCTCTCCTCCCCGATCCCCACCGCCCTGGCGCCTTTCGGCCAGGCCGCCGCCGTGTACCCTTTCTCGGGCTCGGCCCTGGCCAACTGTGCCGACAAGTGCTCTACTTTCTCCGGTACACCGTCCACTCTCTTCAAACATTGTAACGACAAGCCTTGATCTGCCCCAAAGTGTCTTTTCTCCCTGAACTTTTCAACCATTCTGAATCAGCATGGCTCTTTCTTCCCTTCTACTTATTTTGAAATCATGCTGTGGGATGAAAAAAATACAAAAAGTCTAATCTTGCATAATTTTGATCTAGTAATGTAACGAAAACCGCATAGGTATAAATTGTTTAGGCCTTCTTATAAAGTCAAGCCCTAAATGAGACCAGGCCATGTCCAAATGTTCTATTATTTTTGAATTGATGTTATCCATGCAACATCCAACAACAACAACACATAGAGTGAATTTTAATTTACACTAAATAATTTCCCTTCATGTTTTGTTGCCTATTTTGTTTTCCAGAATAATGTATTATTTTGGTCAAGGTCTTGCACATGTCACATGATTGTATTGTTCAAATGTGGGAAACAAAATTACAAACAATGCTAATACACTCATGGCGTGCAATTAAAAAAGTGTTTTCGGTTGAGTTGCAACATGAATTTCATGAATTGTTTACATGTGTTTATAATTAAAAAAAAGTCATATATACGATTGGACTCGTTTTGATTCATTTATTTACAATACAGGTTCTGTGCAATTTCCCTATGGTCTATATCATTGTTTTACTACTGTTAAACACTAAAAAATGTTTTTTTTTCTTACATGAAAGTATGGGCAAATGAGACTAAGCCTTTAAATAACAAATTCATCAAATTATTCCTGGTGGGTAAGTGACTCTCAAAATGAATTTGCAGCTTTGCTGTCTTGCAAGAGAACCTCCCTGCTGGTGGGTCCACTTTGCCAAGCCGAGGGTCGGTGGCATGAAGGGGGGAGAGCGTAAGAGCCGCCCGGGGCCACCCAGGACCTGTCTCTAGGTATTTGGCTGATCTCAGGCACCCATGGCGGGCTCTTACACCCCGGACAGCTATTAGCACGATTTCAGCTCCTGTCTGCCTGCTTCACTTAAGGCGGGGAACATTGCAAGGCCATGTTTTCTTACATGCAGTGAATTTGGAAAAAAATAACAATTATTAAAACACCTTTAACAAATAAGTGTTTACTGTATCCTCTACACCAACATGTTGGTATTTTAATGCATGTGATTTAATTCCAACTGGCTCAATAATTTCATCTAAACTTAAATATGTAACTGAATAAGGTGCATTTGACTAAATCCTCATTTTTTTAATATTGCAAACCAACTGTCTGTTGTTTTTGCACTGCATAAGTCTGTTTTCATATCAGACATTAAGAGTCTCTCTTTCTGCAATTTAGTTGCTTGTCACAACAGCAGCCCCGCATCCATCCATCCATTTTCTACCGCTTATTCCCTTTCGGGGTCGCGGGGGGCGCTGGCGTAGCAGCCCCGCATGGCATCTTAAATTGCCCCCACTGATGACAAGTGACTTGTCAGTGGCTCCACATCAGGGATGTGATGTGACACACACTAGGATGCCCTGGCCCATGCAGTGCTGCCTTATTGTCATAAATTGATATGGTTGCTTTTTTTGTTGCAGGAATGGATGTGTGTGTGTGTGTGTGTGTGTGTGTCGTAGGTGAGAGGGAGGCTCTAAATGTCCTCCAGGTGATATAAATGCTGCTTTGTTCCCATATAAGTGATCATCTTTTGACTATATAGTGCATTTTTTTTTTTTTTGTCTTCTCAAACATTTTAGCCACGCAATAAACTGATGTGCACTTATGAAAATCACTCTTACTCTTTAGTATTGTTTTGTGTCCAATCCATCTTGCTTGGAAAGTTTTGAATCCTACACGTGACAGTGGATTTCTATCGTATTGTTCATATTTTGTATATATTTAGATTTATATTGTAATAATAATACAAGAATATGTTTAAATGTAATGACAACTTGCTGTCAAAAAGGATGCACACCATGAAAACAAATTGTGCTTGTGCAATTTGCAAATTGCAATTAGGATGTTATTGAAGTTATTTATCCATTTAAAACAAAATTGGAATGCATAACCTGGAAACCCAAATTAAGCTAATTTTGCACAGTTATGGCTATACAAATTTAGAATTCCCCTTGATGGCCTGTAATTTGATAGGAAAAAAAAATGCATTCATGTTTTGCACCAACGTCCACTGAGCACAGGACAATTTTCACTTGTTGAATGCCCACAGCAAAATAAATACTAATGGAATCATTTAATAGGACACATTCTATATTAATATGTCATTTACTGTCTGACAGTGCTTTCATGCAGACCAGCCCAGTCAGCGAACTGCTAGCCTTCTGGCGCCAGCCCGGCATGGTGCTGCAGTCCGGACAGACTGTGTGATGTCTGCAAACATTTGTGTTTGTTCTCAGTGGGATCGAAAGAGAGTGATTTCATTAGCATGGCTTCTAGCTTTGAGGTATGTTTTTGTGCTTTTCTCCAACCCGATGCTATGGTACTAAAACCATATGCCCTTAAGTGTGTACCTCTGCCTAATGCTTCTGACAGGGCTGTTTTCTCTAATTAAGTTCTCTCTATGTGCGACCCTATGTGTCTGATGCACATTGTAGCACTTCGTCTCAAACACACACACACACACACACACACTACTATACCAACAACCATGGGCCTCCAAGGAAAATGAGCATGCTTCAGCTGTGATTATACTTACTATGGAGGACCAAAGGGGATTTTTTTAAACATTGGTTTGTTTTTATTAAATTGTAGTACAGCCTAATGAGGATGTGTGCAGGTGCACAAGTGACCTGTGTAGGTGAGGTTCTGGTGCCTATTGGTGATACTATAAAAAAATATTCCAGTACCAATATCACCCATCGTTGAAAAACCCCCCAACTTCTTCTGTGACGTCACAGTCCGCCGTTCCTCCAGTCCTGCGTTGTCGGAAACATTGAGCGGGTGAGTCAGTTGGTTTTGAGGAGCCATGTGATTCGGGGCGACATTGCTGTGAGTGCAGTGAAACAGGTCGAGGTCCTTCACTCGCTAATCAGACTTCTGAGAGGGTGAGGAGGGGGTGTTGGCTTGCACGTGTGCGTCGTGTTTGTGTTCATGAGGCCACGCGGAGCGTTTTGCCTTACGCCACAGGGCACATGACACGATGTGTGGTGGACCCAGACGGTGTTGCAGGGGCTAAAGTGGGCTTAGTGGAACTGTGCACCGGTGGTTTATTATTGCTGAGTGAGGTTGTGATCCTTTCTTATGAGATCTATCCCAAGAGAACCTCCCTGACACTTTGTTGAGCACTTTCTCATACGTGCCTAGTGTGTTTTGTCCCCCGCAACCAACCCACTTTTTCTATCACCATCACTCTTCCCCATTTAGCTTGTAGTCTTGACAGAGAATTGGAGCTGACAAACGGGGGCATGCGTTACTGTAGCGAGGCCTAATCTCTGTAATGGCCCCACAGATACTGGGCTGGTGGTGAGCAAACACACACACACACAAACACCTAAACTGGCTGGACGAATGTACATGCACAGCCCTGAGGTCAAGTCTCATCTCCATGCTCATCCATTTGTAGACACTGTACTGCTCCATGTCTCATTCTCTGTCACACACACACACACATTTACACACACGCATAGAGCGACCAAGCACCCGTCTTCCTGTTTAGTACCAGCTGAGTAGCACCCTGATTTTGTGGTGAGCAGGGGGAGCTCGTTATCCTCATTAATTAATGACAAAAGCGATGTAATTGGCCATCCATAATCCTCCATGTGGAGGCAGTGTGACAGGCAGAGATGCTTCTAAACACACACTCACACACGTACACACTGATAATGAAGACGCTTCATCCTGGTTGTGTCTTAAGTGTGTCTTAAGGTAGACTGCCTTGCAATGAAGTAAGGCCAATATATTCAATGAACTGAAAGTATGTCACTTGATTTGATCAATGTTATGTGATTGTGGAGGACCAGGCTGCAACGTGCCGTGAACACCCCCACGTCCCCCCATGCCCTCTCTTTCCACACATGTGAATGAGAAGACAAGATTAATAGCAGTTCCTGTCGCCGACAAGTCTAATTAAAAGCTTCGGAACATGCGCATGGACAAGGATCAGTGGCTTTTAATGAGGAGCTTGTTGGCTGATTTGGGCCTCATTCTCTCCTTAATAAGGCCAGTTTAAAAAGTAATTTTGGTGGGATGTGACTCCTTTAAACCTGTTCATTATCAAGGAGATCGCTTCACTTAAGTACTTCAGGAAACGCTGTGTTTAATTAATATTGTGGCGAGCACGTGGGCTATCTGACAGCCAGGAATGGCGGACCATGAGCAAAGTGAGCTCAGGAGCTAAAATTGATGAAGAACTTTCAAGGGCACAGATTTCATTAAGCGGGTTCATTACGGTCCAAATAACTCTTCCTGTCATTGCACTGATTCGGTCGTAACACACACGCACCCACTCGGCCACACACACACGTACACGCCAAATGATTGTAACGCGCTCATACAGGATGCTACAGAGCACTCTGATCTGTGCAGTATTTGTTTTGCATTTTCTTTTGCCAGAGTTCAACAGCACAGATTTAAAGGTCAAGCAGTTTAAGGGCTTGCGAGCAACTTTCACTCCGCGCCATGAGGAACTCACCCACAACACGGAGGTTACAAAGCTCTTACTGCCTCTTCATCCCATTGTGATAATCTTCTTAGCCCCCCGACTCTACTGTTCAATATGTAGAGAGCAGAGAAGAGCCGGAGTTGAGGGGCTTGAAGTGCCCAGAGGCTCAGTTCTTAGGATTTTCCTCTCTAGGACCAATTACCTCATGCCAACTGTTGCAATACTTTACGCTATGACATGCAGACCCGTTATTTGTCATCCTTTTATTTTGCCTTGTTATGCTAATCTGGCTTTGTTGCAAAGCAGTGTTGTGTTGGTATTGCTATCACTTCTCTATTTTTCTGTCGTCCTACTGTCTTAAATGCTTTAAACATTGGTTGCACCAAGCAGGTCAGTGTTCAGTCTGGTACAAAATATGATATTGACTTTTCATTGTAAAGGGTCCAGATATATAAAATCCTTTCATTGTATCACTGGCATTGTATGCTTGTTTTGAGTGGATCAGAACACAATGCTGCCAATCTGAATTAGATACCATAAATGTAGCTCACATGCATTTAGAGAAAGGGTCTCTTACAGGTGGTAAGCGATCCTTGCTCTACATCATGGGTGTCAAACTCTGGCCCGCGGGCCAAATTTGGCCCACCATGTAATTTAATTTGGCCCTTGAGGCAATATCAAATTAACATTAGAGCTGGCCCGCCGGTATTATAACACTGCATTCACCGCTAATACTCATACTTACCAACCCTCCCGATTTTCCCATGAGACTCCTGAGTTTCAGTGCCCTTGTCGAAAATCACCCGGGGCAACCATTCTCCTGAATTTCTCTCGATTTTTACCCAAACAACATAATTGGGGAAGTGCCTTAAAGGCACTGCATTCAACGTCCTCTACAACCTGTCGTCCCGTCCGCTTTTTCTCCATACAAATATTGTGTCGGCCCAGTCACATACTAAATACGGACTTTACACACAAACAAGTGAATGCAAGGCATTCTTGGTCAACCGTTATACAGGTCACACTGAGGGTGGCCAAATAAACAACTTTAACACTGTTACAAATATGCGTCACACTGTGAACCCACACCAAACAAGAATGACAACAACATTTAGGGAGAACATCCGCACCGTAACCCAACATAAACACAACAGAACAAATTACCAGAACCCCTTGCAGCACTAACTCTTCCGGGATGCTACAATATTTGAAAATCGATTTTGCATGTCACTATAAAGTTATACAAGCCTTGCTCATTCAATATTCAATGCAAAACGTGTTTGGGTCCCTGTTAAAAGGTTAATTTGTTCAACCTTGGCCCGCGGCTTTTCTCAGTTTAAAATTTTGGCCCACGCTGTATTTGAGTTTGACACCCCTGCTCTACATGATTTCTTTATATATTATTTTGTTCTGCATCACAGCGAAGCCTACAGATTGATAGACATCATTGTGTCAGTCTGACACACAACAGCTAGTGTTAGTGTTCAGTCAACCTAACAAACATGTTGTCAGACAAACACTTACAAGCCCAGGGAGCACATGTACACTTCACAAAATAAGCTGGAGTTGAGATTGAAACCAATAACAAATATTTCATAAGCATTTATCATGCAAACATGAACTGGTGACATGTGTTCGTCTCCTAATCTGTGTGTGTGTGTGTGTGTGTGTGTGTGTGTGTATGTGTGTGTGTGTGTGTGTGTGTGTGTGTGTGTGTGTGTGTTTACACATCATAATAATATAATGGATATATAATTAAGAATTATTATAATTGACTAATAAGTATATGTGAATATGTGAAAGTTGAACTGCTACCTTGGTTATTTATGTGACAACCTCTTTAAAACTCTATAATCAATCAGAAATATCAAGCAGCTAAAAGTCACACATTAATAAGTGTGGAGAGAATGTCATGCATTTTTCCCATTATGCCTTGCAATAGATTTAAATGGGTGTAATTTCCAATTTTTTATGGTGATGGGACATTTTTGTTTAAATAATATCCACAAAGTTCAGTGAGCAGGTTGTGTTATTTGAGAACCATGTGTATTGACTTTGTGTGTTGGTTGAATTATTTTTCTGCATTTTGACTAGAAGGGGTTGTTTGGACTGGGTCATATAACTCAATGCTGTGCTATAAAATACAATTAAGAACATGTCATGGTCATTTTGATTGATTGATTGATTGATTAATACGTTTATTAGTAGATTGCACAGTTCAGTACATATTCCGTACAATTGACCACTAAATGGTAACACCCCAATAAGTTTTTCAACTTGTTTAAGTCTTGGTCCACGTTAATCAATTCATGGTACAAATATATACTATCAGCATAATACAGTCATCACACAGGTTAATCATCATAGTATGTACATTGTATTATTTACATTATTTACAATCCGGGGGATGGGATGAGGAGCTTTGGTTGATATCAGTACTTCAGTCATCAACAATTGCATCAACAGAGAAATGTGGACATTGAAACAGTATAGATCTGACTTAGTAGGATATGTACAGCCAGCAGAGAACATAGTGAGTTCAGATAGCATAAGAACAAGTATATACATTAGAAGTACATTTGATTATTTACATAGGTTGTTTGTAATCCGGGGAGATGGGATGTGAATGGAGGAGGGTATTAGTAAAGTGTTGAAGTTGCCTGGAGGTGTTGTTTTAGAGCGTTTTTGAAGGAATATAGAGATGCACTTACTTTTACACCTGTTGGGAGTGCATTCGACATTGATGTGGTATAGAAAGAGATTGAGTTAAGACCTTTGTTAGATCGGAATCTGGGTTTAACGTGGTTTGTGGAGCTCCCCCTGGTGTTGTGGTTATGGCGGTGATTTACGTTAAGGAAGTAGTTTGACATGTACTTCGGTTTAACGTGGTTTGTGGAGCTCCCCCTGGTGTTGTGGTTATGGCGGTGATTTACGTTAAGGAAGTAGTTTGACATGTACTTCGGTATCAGGGAGGTGTAGCGGATTTTATAGATTACTCTGAGTTTCCCACTTAATCAACAAAATGGTGACAGTTTGCCACCTGTCAGACCCCATGGGTATTTATATTTTAGGGGAACTGAACTTTTTTTTAAAATGTTGCCTATCGTTCACAGTCATTATGAAAGACATGACAATGGATGGATTTAAAAAAAAAAGCATTCAAAATATCAAATAAACGTAAATGTAAACGTAAGGTCTGCTCACATTGGAATGGAAGCTCCACTATTCTGCCCATAAAATGCAATAACCATTCAAAAAGCACCAGCAATAGTCCATTTACATTTCTTGACATCTTGTATTAGTGATATTGTTAGTATAAGCAAACAGCTCATGGCGGCGACATAATCTCTCTCGTTTGTCCCTATGTTTACATCATCGAGTGGTCTGCTGTTTCCTCGCTTCTCTGCTTCCTGTAAATTTATTGTAGATCATAAATCATGTGTCTCACATGGAAAGTAGATGGCTGATAATATAATCCGACGAGTTGGGAAACTTTGACCCCCATTTAAGACCTGGAACTGGCGAGAATGATACAAAAAGCGCTGCATATGCTTAAAATAAGCAAAATACGTAAATATGAAATGTTGTTATAAATGTGCCTGTTTTATAGTACATATATACTTACCTGCAGACATACAACAGTGTCAGCTCTTACTATCCGTCACCATCTCAATGAAAAGGGACGCTATAGTAGGAGACCCAGAAGGACCCTGTTGCTCACACATAGACATAAAAAAGCAAGACTGGAGTTTGCAAAAACCTACCTGAGGAAGCCAAAATCTGGGAGAACATCCTGTGGACAGATGAGACTAAAGTGGAGCTTTTTGGTAAAGCACATCATAACACTGTTTACAGAAAACAAAATGAGGCCTTCAAAGAAAAGAACACTATCCTTACAGTAAAACATGGTGGAGGTTCTATGATGTTTTCGGGTTGCTTTGCTGCTTCTGGTACCGGATGCCTTGACTGTGTGAATGGCATCATGAAATCTGAGGACTACCAAATAATTGTGGGGTGTAATGTAGTGTTTTGAGACCCAGCTTCAGAAAGCTGGGTCTCAGTCAGACATATTTGCCAACCATCCCGGATTTTCCGGGAGACTCCTAAAATTCAGCGCCTCTCACGAAAACCTCCCGGGACAAATTTTCTCTTGAAAATCTCCCGAAATTCAGGCGGAGCTGGAGGCCACTCCCCCTCCAGCTCCAAGCGGACCTGAGTGACGTGTCGACAGTCTGTTTTCACGTCCGCTTTCCCACAGTATAAAGAGCGTGTCTACCCAATGACGTTATAACTGTAGAATGATCGAGTGTGAGTTCTTGGTTTTTTATGTGGGTTTATTGTTGGGCAGTTTCATTAAAGTCCTCCCAGCCCGGTAATAACACACAACAACAGCAGTCACATTTTCGTCTACCGTAAAGCAGTTTGTCTGCCGTAAGCTCCAATGTTGTGAACTTGTGACACTCTTAAACAGGACAATACTGCCATCTACTGTACATAGAATAGAACAGAATGTCGAATAGAATGAAATGTATTTAATTCAGCACCACAGTTTGCTCACAATAAACAATGATAATAATAAATAATATATTATATATATAATATATAATGTATGAATAATATAAATATATTCTACATATATTCTACACTTAAGTGCAGTCAAGGAACATATGCATTATACAGTCTGATGGCTGTCAGTATGAAGGACCTCCTATGTCGTTCCGTGTTACATTTTGGGAGTATGCCGTGTTACATTTTGGGAGTATGAGCCTTCCACTGAATGTGCTCATTCTCTCCGTAAGGTCCGAGTGTAGTGCGTGGAAGGTGTTGTCCATTATGGCTAGGAGTTTTGCTAGACTTCTTCTCTGCCAGAGAGTCTAGCTATGGTTAGAAAAATAGTGACAGAGAATTGAACAAAGATGGACATTTCAACCCTTAACTGAGTAATGACTGGATGAGTGTTTTGTGTGTGTATATGTGTAAATAAATTAACACTGAAATTCAAGTATTTCTTTTATATATATATATACATATATATATATATATATATATATATATATATATATATATATATATATATATATATATATATATATAGCTAGAATTCACTGAAAGTCAAGTATTATATATATACTATATATGTATATATAATATATATATATATATATATATATATATTTAATATCCATCCATCCATCCATCCATCCATCTATCCATCCATCCATCCATCATCTTCCGCTTATCCGAGGTCGGGTCACGGGGGCAGCAGCCTAAGCAGGGAAGCCCAGACTTCCCTCTCTCCAGCCACTTCGTCTAGCTCTTCCCGGGGGATCCCAAGTCTTCCCAACGTGTCCTGGGTCTTCCCCGTGGCCTCCTACCAGCTGGACGTGCCCTAAACACCTCCCTAGAGAGGCGTTCGGGTGGCATCCTGACCAGATGCCCTAACCACCTCATCTGGCTCCTTAAGGAGAGCCTTGGCGGGGACCAACCCTCACTGGAAACGTGTCCGACTTACTGCCAGCAATGCGGACCAAGCTTTGACACTGATTGTACAGGGAGCGGACTGCCACAATAAGACAGTCCGGTACCCCATACTCTCTGAGCACTCCCCACAGGACTTCCCAAGGGACACGGTCGAATCCCTTCTCCAAGTCCACAAAGCACATGTAGACTGGTTGGGCAAACTCCCATGCACCCCCAAGAACCCTGCCGAGAGTATAGAGCTGGTCCACAGTTCCACGACCAGGACGAAAACCACACTGTTCCTCCTGAATCCGTGGTTCGACTATATATATATATATATATATATATATATATATATACATATATATATATATATATATATATATATATATATAAAATATTTGACTATTAACCATGCCCCCAACCACGTACCACGCTCCACCCCGACCTCAGGATTAGCAGAGTGGTTCCCAATATTTAGAAATCCCTGATATATGAAAGATGTTCAAATGGTTCAAAATTCCAGGCAACTATCCTGCAAAGACCGGTGGAGAGGCTGAAATGCAAAGGAGGTACAACTTGGGGAGAGGGGAATAGATAAATTGGGAGAGAAACATGCTCAATGTAATCTCAACAACAATGACCTGCTTGCATTATTTGTGTCATGTCTTGTTGAAAGCATTCCCAGGGTACAACATCCTATCAGGTAATATCAACCTTTCAAGGATTAAGAGGGCTTTCATTCTGTTTGGGGGGGAGGGATAATTCCTCTGAAATATTTGAACATTTTCATTCTAATATGGAAATGGATTTGTGTGTTTTTTTTATCTGGGTGTTTCTTGAGGACATGGTGTATAAGCACATTTTTATGATTGAACGATGCAGCTGTTCAGAGTTCTAGTCTGATACACAAGCATTAATGGAATAAACAAAGATGTTTGAAGCTTTTTTGTGGCCCTCATTTGGGTTTGACAACATGAGAGAGTTAGCTTCTGGCAGCTAATGGTAACGCCACAGTGGTTAATAGAGGGGAGCTCCAGATAAGCCGTGGCTCCACTACCTTGTTATTCCCTGTTCATAGAACGCATATAAGAGGATAACAACGCAGAATATGATCCCCGGGTGCAGTTATTGTTCTCCAATTGTTTTGAACCCTAGGACAGAAAAACACCTCTTGTTTGTCGCCGCATGGCACCTGCTGTTTTTGTGTTTTGCTATGATGAATATTCTTGACGGAATAAATAAAGTACTATCTATTTAGAAGCGGAAATCCTCCTCCTTGCTTTAGTAGGTTTGTTGTCAATTAGTTAATTATACATGCATGGGTTTTATAAACCCAGTTCCCTACTGACTATTACTTGTGTATGTCAAGGTTAACCAATATAAAGGACGGACAAGAGAGAGCTGCACGTCCGTTTCCTGTTCCCGTGAAGGTCATCAGAGGTCGGACTGTGTTTGTGAGGACGTGTTCCTTGTTCGCAGGTTTAATTAGGCACTGTAGTTAATGGAGGAGATAACTTTGAAGCTGCGCATGAATGTCAGTGTGTCAGTTCGACCAGCAGGGTGACAATGTTGCACTAAGTGACGCAAGAGTGGCGCTCAGACACTAGAAGAGAGTGTCGGGTGAGGAGAGGGTCATGTTGATATTATTTAGGAAAGGATGGCTGTGTGAGTGTTTGTTAATGGAGCCCCATACTGTATCCCTGTTGGTTCAGGTCACCTGCCGTTCCCTCTGTTGTGTTAAGGATTATCCCAGGAAGTGAATTGGAGCAACGGTAATGTGAAGCATGTCTCTTACTCTAAGACCACTCAGGAGTCACCCTTGTACACACACTCACACACATTTAAATAATATCCCAAAATGAAAACAAAAATATGGGCTTCACAGCATTTTTACAGAAAATTAATACAACGAATGAAAGTACATCAGCGATAACAATCTACATATGTGCATTTAATGCTTTATTGTTGTATTTGTTTTTGGAGAGGTGGACATTTATCGCTGGTTTCCTAGCCATAAATAAAGGAATCAAGAAATGTATGGTATTACCTTTAGTGAATGAAAATGCTTAAATGGACTAATCCCATCAGTCATAATCTTTCTTTTATTAATATTGCAAACAACAAAAACCTTGTCCAGTGATCAAAGCTGGGGAATTACACAGGATACATGCAATCCCATAAACACACACACACACACACACACACAGGGACGCACACACCAATACACATACATTGACTTATGATCGTCCTTAAAAGGTGAACATGAGATTTCTGATGCCTGCTCCATTTTCCTTTTAATCACATCAATGGGATGATACAAACTGTCAGGGCAGGGGTGATTGTTCTGATTGACTTTTCTTTGTTTGGCAGATATGTAATATATTCTGCTTTAAGAGGATTTGACATGGGGAGGGAGTTTATTGGAGGATTTCAGCATATTTGCTCCGATGACCCTGCACTTAAGTATACACCTATTCACGGACGTAGAGGAAGTGCTTGTCTGTTTTTGTTAGAATTAAAACGTACGACTCATTAGCCATATAAATGAACACACCCACAAAGAAAGACCCTTAAGAGAGTACTATATATTTTGGACTACAAGGCGCACTTAAAACCCTTTCATTTTCTCAAAAATCAACAGTGCGCCTTATAACCCGGTGCGCCTAATGTACGGAATACTTCTGGTTGTGCTTACCGACCTCAAAGCTCTTTTATTTGGTACACGGTGTAATGATAAGTGTCTCCGGTAGATGGCAGTCACACAAAGGAGATACGTGTAGACTGCAAGATGACGCCAGTAAACAACACCAAAACTTTAAATATTCCATTGAGAATATAGAACGTTACACACGGTGCTCAAAAATCTTTCAAAATGTTTTAGTCCGACTTTGGAAAGCTACCACCGCTTGATGGATTGTCAGAGCATTATGGCTACCGTAGTCAGACGTGCTGTACTTCAACACACGAGTGTTACTATGGTGTGTGTGTATAAGGACAACAAAATGGCACCTATTAGCAAACATTATTTATCCAATTTTTTTTTACCTTCTGGTACCTACTGATTTGTATTTGGGATACGCATAAGTCCTGAAAATTTGCGCGAGTCCGTTGTTGTAGTCTGTGTAGTCGATAAGTTTCTTCTTTTTCTCTATCTTCTTGTTATGGGGCATTCATTCTCCGCTGTTGCCATTTCTAAAATAAAGTAGCATAAATTTCTAACTTATATCTGTCAGTAGACTCGCTATGGAAGCACTACAAACTACCGGTGAGGTGGGTTTGCATAATTCACCCATAGAACTTTAGTTATTAGAGAGTTCCGAGTTCACGGGAAAAAATTCTGGCCTTGTTGTTGCTTTAGTGAGCTATGGATGAGGAGATGCTGCTTTTTTATTGATTTAAGTAAAGTCTGAATGTCATTAAAACAGTTAGCTCCATCTTTTGACACTTTTTTAACTCCTGTTTTTGCACGCTACACCGCTACAACAAAGATGACGGGGACAACACGCAGTTGAAAGTGAGCCACGTGAATAAGACCGCCCACAAAACGGCACATACTGAAGCGAAGGTCAGAAAACAACTTGAAGGTGGTATGTAAAAGTTAATTTTTGCAACATTTTGACCAAAGAACCACCATTACATGTTATATAGACCACAAGGAACTGTTTTACGTTTTGAAAAAAAAATCTTAATATGACCCCATTAAAGGCCTACTGAAACCCACTACTACCGACCACGCAGTGTGATAGTTTATATATCAATGATGAAATATTAACATTGCAACACATGCCAATACGGCCGGTTTATTTTACTAAATTGCAATTTTAAATTTCCCGCGGAGTTTCTTGTTGAAAACGTCACGGAATGATGACGCGTGTGACGTCACGGACTGTCAAGAAATATTAGCGCACCACCATTTGCGGCTAAAAGTCGTCTCTTTTCATCGCGCAATTTAACGGTATTCTGGACATCTGTGTTGCTGAATCTTTTGCAATTTGTTCAATTAATAATGGAGACTATGAAGAACAATGCTGTTGGTGGAAAGCGGTGTATTGCAGCTGTCTTTAGCACCGAGACACAGCCGGTGTTTCTTTGTTTTTAACACAGAGCGGTCACGCGAACATGTTTCGCTACGTCAAGCAGCATGTTTTTGGATGGGAAAATTGTGATATATATCTTACCAGAGACATCATTGGATTATTTGTCCTCCTGCAGTAGCTGTTTAAAAGGCAGCTGTGAGCTTGGCTCCTCGGCTTCTCTCTGAAACACTGCGTGTTCACCGCAGCCATCCGACCTCGAGGTATGTCTTTACAATCTCACTAAAACACTATTAAAACAATAAGCAGATAAGGGATCTTCCAGAATTATCCTAGTGAATGTGTCTAATTACATCTGAAACACTCACACTGCCGCCGCCCAGAGCTGTCGCTTTTTATTTTATTATTATTTTTTTCTAGTCCTTCACTATCAATATCATCATCCACGAATCTTTCATCCTCGCTCAAATTAATGGGGAAATTGTCGTTTTCTCGGTCCGAATAGCTCTTGCTGCTGGAGGCTCCCATTAAAAACAATGTGAGGACCTGAGGCACCCTCACCCTTGTGACGTCATCGTCTGGGACTTCCGGTAAAGGCAAGGCTTTTTTATCAGCACCAAAAGTTGCAAACTTTATCGTCAATGTTCTCTACTAAATCCTTTCAGCAAAAATATGGCAATATCGCGAAATGATCAAGTATGACACATAGAATGGACCTGCTATTCCCGTTTGAATTAGAAAATCTCATTTCAGTAGGCCTTTAATGCGCCTTATAATCTAGTGTGCCTTTTGTATGAAAATAGACCTGAATCGCTCATCGGCAGTGCACCTTATGATCCGGTGTGCCCTTTGGTCGGAAAAATATAGTAATGTCTAGGGGTGGGTAGCAACGCGCAACATTTACTCTGTTGCATTTACTTAAGTAGGCTCTAGCAGCCCCCGCGACCCCGAGAGGGACAAGCTGTTGAAAATGGATTAATTGAATTTTTGGGATAAATTGCACTTGTCAGCATAGTTTTCATGCAACATACTTTTACTTGAGTATTTTTGTGACAAAGCAACACTACTTTTCCATCACATTGAATTTCATTTCAGTGGCTACATTTTTATGTCATTATATTTGATTAAAATCTATTGATTGCCGCTTGTAAAGAAGTTTGTTTGACTTGTTAGGGAGACTTCTTCCAGCGGCCATGGACACATGATTCTGTTTCAACAATTCAGCATTAGTACTAGGGTCCTTTGACTCCATTTCACCAATCAAATGAATCCTGGCAGTCCCATCATCACACTGTCTGCCACACGCTGTAAAATGTGACATAATGACAGAGAAGGCAGCACAACTCTTCAATGTTTACCTTAGAAACTATGACAAAAAACCATTATATCATGCGCTGTCATCTGTGTCAGTATAATTGTTCACATTTCAACCTGCAATAATTTTATTACCAAAAAAAGAAAGTTGTAAATGTTTTTTTTAATTATTATTTTTAAGCTCATGTTTTCTGCCCTATTATTGCATCACATAAGTGATTGTAAAATGTGTATTTGAAATGTTTAATATATGCTGTAGAAGTGTCTCTCTCTCTCTCTCTCTCTCTCTCTCTCTCTCTCTCTCTCTCTCTCTCTCTCTCTCTCTCTCTCTCTCTCTCACACACACACATGAAAGCACGCATGCATGCACGCGTACTACATTTATAGTGAAAATATCATTAAAGTTACTCACCAGGTACTGAGTAACTGAGTGTTTTTTTTTTTTTACTGAACACTTGCTTATTCATACTTAATTAAGTATTTGAACAAATATTACTGACATCTGCGGTCCCCTCCAAGGTTTCTCATTGTCATCCCTTTGGGTTGAGTTTTTACTTATACTTTTTACGGTATAGCTCAGTTGGTAAAGCGGCTATGCCAGCAGCTTAAGGGTTGCAGGTTCGATACCCGCTTCCGCCATCCTAGTCACTGCCGTTGTGTCCTTGGGCAAGATGCTTTACCCCCCATGCTCCTAGTGCCATCCACACTGGTTTGAATTTAAAAATTAAATATTGGGTTTCACTTTGTAAAGCGCTTTGAGTCACTGGAGAAAAAGCGCTATATAAATATAATTCACTTCACTTCACTACTTGCCCTGATGCGGGATCTGAGCCGAGGATGACGTTGTGGTTTGTGCAGCCCTTTGAGACACTCGTGATGCTGCTTCATTTCTATACAACAGCAATCTTGGCTTGGTTAATGAACACTGGTTTTCACTTTCAGAAAGAAGTCACGTGTCGGAATCCAAGTAATTAAACTGGTGTCCATAGAGTTCAGTTCAAAAAAACTTGTAAGACTCAGATTTTTGTCATAGATGATCTTTGACTAGATTTGTTGCAGAAGGTCCTTAAAAACAGCAGGGCTGTCTTGTAAATCATGATAAGATAAATAGACCAAATTCAAATGTCTACTGAAGAGGACGTTTGTTATATACAAAATAGGAATAATAGGGGAAATCTAGTCTCCAGTGTTTTGTGTTCTACAAATATGGCTCCTAAAACTATTCAGTTCAATATTTCTGCTCTAAGATAGTCTTCCTTGAGTGCGATACTTGGTGTGGGACGAGGATGGGAGATGTCAAAGGAAACCTTGAATGTTCAACAATGGATTAGTGAATAGAACATAGATATATGACGGATTAAATATTGGTGAGCAAATATTGTGTGGGTTAACCATGCATCGCACAATACAGATATTATGACGTCACAAAAGGTTATTGGTGTGCAACATTTTATTTGACTGACTCAGGGAATCACATGAAAAGTACAGTAAATTGCCCTTGCAGAACCGAATAAGTAAATATGTCCAAATATGTGCAGAGTCTGTGACTGGTCCAGCCGTCTGTCACTTGTAGGATTAATCCAGCGGAGGCGGTGGGGTGACCCCCTTTCCCCTCTAATGTTCACTCGCATTCTTCCACACTCGCTCTCTGCTCCTTGTTAATAGGACTATCAGGAGTCCCCCCCGTCCCCCCCGTCCCCCCCGCTATCAAACTTAATCATTCCATGTAGATGGATGCTACAGTGTGTGTGTGTGTGTGTGTGTGTGTGTGTGTGTGTGTGTGTGTGTGTGTGTGTGAGGGCATGATATAGCAAGGTGGGAGGGGCCCCTTACATTCCAGCATCGGCTTGGCTCAGTTTGTGGGTGTTCCCCTACAATATATCAGCAGCAGTATTATTTCAGTGGACCCGGCAGGGGGGATCCAACACGTCAGCTGGAAATACATATTGCTATTTACTTTCATACGACACTTAAAGATCACTTGAGGGAAATAAGACGTCACAGTGTAACTTCATGCTTGCAGGTAATAAACATTCACAGTCACAATGAGCTTATATTTCCTAGGTGTAAGCAAAGCACTACAATATTATTATACATTTTTAACTGTGTGCCCTTAATTGCCTAATCCTCTTATGGTCCAATGCTCTGGAAAACAGGGTCATCTGTTTAATGTGTGTGTGTGTCTTCCATATACTGTATATCATGGGAAAATAATCCTCCCTAATGGTCCAGCGTTTCTAATCACAGTTGAATGGCAACAGACTGAATCCAAAAAGGTACCAAACATTTCCCACGTGCACTTTTAGCATAGGGTCACATCAAGGTTTGTGACATAATTGACATCATGTTCACATTCATTGAGAAATGATGCACATGAACTATGGTGTCTTCCTATTGACGACTGCTCATGCACAGCACACAATAAAAATGTAATAATTACTGGAAAGAAAAATCACATTTCTTTTACCTTGAAGCATTTTGGGCCTTGGAGGTGGGCGCGCCGCTGGTTGAGTGTGACTGGTTGGTTTAGCATCAGCTGTTGTCCCAGCCAGGCTCAACTCAGATTGCTCCAGATTAGGAGATGAGGCACTCTGAGAGCAACTATGATCCATATTAAAGCTGCATAAAATGAAAATTGCAAAGATTTAGAAGCGGATCATAGGCCACAGAGAATTTAATCACAACCTGGCAGTGTGTATGTGTGTGTGTGTGTGTGTGTGTGTGTGTGTGTGTGTGTGTGTAACACAGCATAGTGACACGAGGATTATGAATGTAGGCTGTATTTACTTATCAAGCACTGTTCTGAGATGTAGCACAAATGTTTTATTTGGTGCTGCAGTTCGACCCAGTCAGAACGTCCACAGAGCATGGAAAGTGTTTCTGCAGTTTTAAACTTCAAAGACAAAAGTAAAAAAAAAAAAAAAAAAACAGGCGTGCATTTGTTCCGTGTGTGTGAGTGGGCGAGAGAGTGTGTGTTTATGTGTGAGCACAGCCGGGATGATATTGTTCCAGTGTCCTCAACACTTGTAATCCACCAAAAGCTTTAAATACTGTTACTGTACATTCAGTAATAGAGTGCTGCACATATATTATGCTCTTTGTCTTAACATTATGACTCCTCTTGACATCAAACAAAGTGCACCACAACCTCACAATAGTTGCTAAACTAGGTTGTGATGAGCAGAATATTGTTGGTCATTAATGTGCCGACCATACTTAAGTGTGGTGGACCAACCTGTTCACCTCTGTCAGGGTTTGCGTTACGTGGCGCAGTTAGGAGAGTGGCCGTGCGCAACCCGAGGGTCCCTGGTTCAATCCCCACCTAGTACCAACCTCGTCATGTCCGTTGTGTCCTGAGCAAGACACTTCACCCTTGCTCCTGATGGGTGCTGGTTAGCGCCTTTCATGGCAGCTCCCTCCATCAGTGTGTGAATGGGTGAATGTGGAAGTAGTGTCAAAGCGCTTTGAGTACCTTGAAGGTAGAAAAGCGCCATACAAGTACAACCCATTTACCATTTACCATTATTCTGTGCAGTGCTGGTACAAACTTTGCAGCTCAGAAAATGTTTAATTTAAGTTCTGCTATTATCATTTTGTTTGTTTTATAACACAAAGTACAACATATTTGAAATAAAGAATATTATTTTGACAGAAAACCTGTATACCTACATGAAAATGTATTACTCTACAACATAGCTGGCTTTAATTTTTTGCAAAAGGTGCAACTTGCCACAATATTGTATCTCTTTAATGTGTAATTTAATATGCAACTTGGGCTAATGCAAGCTGAACCAAACTTAATTTTATGTTAGCTAGTAACTGATTTTATTTTAATATTTATTTATTTATTTTATCTCATCTCGCCCATTCTGCAAACACCACCATAACATATTTTGTCATCATTTTCTAACATCAACAAATTAAATATTTGTAGTGACAAACACATGTGCATGCTCCGTCTGGTTCATGGAGTTAATGTCAATTTATTTTACAAAGTCTTGATGTGAGTATTTGTGTTGTGCATGTGACCAATGTAACCTGACAGAATTCACCACTTGTGCCCTATTTCTGCTCACCTGTATTTGCATCTCTTCTACAGCCGTCTGTTGTTTACAAGATTAAATAAAAAAAAATTTAATTACATTGACATTGTCTTATTCCTCGTTTTTTTATATTTTTATCTGGTCTTTATTGCTTATCCGTCTTCTGTTGCTGATCTTTTCTTCTCCTTCCCTTTTTCTTCCATTCCCCATTTCTAAATCCCTCTTTAAGAGTGCATTGTGTATGTGTTTGTGTGTGTGCATGAATGTGGATACACTCACACATGCACAGAACGCAGACTTAGATGGAGCAGATGGTGACCGTATTCATTTTTTCTCCGACTAACATTAACCATTCATTATAGACAGCAGACTAAGCCAATCCCACATCCGCCCCCATGCAACATGTACACGCACAAACACACACATACTCACACTCATACACACACATTCACACACACAGTGTCCGATCATTTTGCCAGTAGCCCGGTCCCAAAATGCTGCAAGAGCCTCAGTCAGTGTTGATACTTTCTCCATCCAGACGGTCCCAGCTCTGCTCTGACTCAATCTGTTGACATTTCTGATTCCGTCTCTGTGACTCAAATTCCTCCTCCCTCACTCTAGCAGCCCACAACAAGACTGAAGAACATCTGATGGGTCCCTCTGGCTCCTTCTTCCACCCCATCCAATATTTCTTTCCTTTGTTCCTTTCCACTTTCACTATCTGCTTCCTTCTGGAAACTTGCCCATGAGAAGTTAAAGCAAGCATGTTCACTCTCAGTGTTTCTTTGCGTGTCAAAACCTCTCTTTACCACTTGTGCCCCTTTGAGGTCAACAAGACAATGTTTAATCTTGAATAAAAAGATTAAAAATAAACATATCATTCTTTTGTAGCACCGGTATGGCCACTCAATGCATTACCATGAATAACATGAACATGAACTGTTGAATCTGCTGTTCATCAGTTAGGCCTACCATTGCATAAGTATGCTTCAAGAAACAGCAACATATCATCCTGAGGTGCAACACCCTCTTTAGTGGACATTTGTGTTTGCATAACTTGGCATTTTCATTCTTCATTTCACATTTGTAACTCTGACAAAAGAATTAGACCAAAAACAAATGCATCTACGCTGTTTCTCAGGAGGATCGACAAAATGCATGTGCTTCTTGCATTCCTTACGCATCCAGTAGCTTTAGAGGTTTTATATTTACCATATTTTTCGGACTACAAGTCGCAGTTTTTTTCATAGTTTGATGCGAGATATACTCCGGAGCGACTAACATGTGAAATTATTAACACATTACCGTAAAATATCAAATAATTTTATTTACATATGCATCTCATTCGCGGAAGAGACGAAGAAAATGTCAGCAATCGTCACAGACACGTCAACCAATAAGATTTCGGCGGGGGAGGGGCATGGAAGAAGTGCATTGTGGGTCATGGAATGCTAACTGCTATATGCTACTGCAGTAGCTATTAAAATGGATAATTTCATCGTTGGCGGTAACTTATAAAAACTGAGAAGGGCTGAACAAAAATGGCACCGAAAAGGGAGTCATGTACTGCAGATTACACAATATCAAATAATATTATTTATCCCATTCACGGAGGAGACAAAGAAAATGTCGGCAATCATCACACACACGTCAGCAATCGTCACATACACGTCAACCAATAAGAATTTGGCGGGGGAGAGTCATGGCAGAAGTGCATTGTGGGTCATGGGATGCTAACTGCTATTAGCTATATGCTACTGCTGTAGCTATTAAAATGGATCATTTCAACGTTGGCGGTAACTTATAAAAACTGAGAAGGGCTGAACAAATATGGCACCGAAAAGGAAATCATGTACTGCAGATTACAAGCTGGACGTAGTGAAATATGGAGCAAAAAACGACAAGAGGAAGCGGCGCATACCTTTGGAGTTATCAAAGTTGTTTAGAAGTGACGTTGTAGCTGAGATAGGCACCAGCCCCCATCGCGATCCCAAAGGGAATAAGCGGTAGAAAATGGATGGATGGATTGAGGAAGAAGATTTCATCGGCTTTATCGATTAGGAGTGACAGATTGTTTGGTAAACATATAGCATGTTCTATATGTTATAGTTATTTGAATGACTCTTACCATAATATGTTACGTTAACATACCAGGCACCTTCTCAGTTGGTTATTTATGCGTCATATAACGTACACTTATTCAGCCTGTTGTTCACTATTCTTTCTTTATTTTAAATTGCCTTTCAAATGTCCATTCTTGGTGTTGTATTTTATCAAATAAATTTCCCCCAAAAATGCGACTTATACTCCACTGCGACATAAAAATGTTGTTTTCCTTCTTTATCATGCATTTTCGGCCTGTGCGACGTATACTCCGGAGCAATTTATAATCCGAAAAATACGGTACATGTTTTTACAAGCCATTTTCATGATGATAGTTCCCACAAGCATGTTGTAATTATTTTGCAATGAGCGACAACAACATACAAAAACTTTGTTTACATTGTCAGCATAAGCCTAACTCTTATAATTTCACTCTTTTTTAAGACCTTACCTCAAACTATGTACAGTCTTATCCTATTTTTATCGCCTTTGTGCTGCTCATTTGCAGCTCTGCATACCAGATGGCTTAAGATATGTGTCTAAGGTACAGCTTCTGAGCACAAATATGTCCAATTTTTAAACTAAATAGGGACACAATCAATAATTGGTTTCTACGGAATATCGTTTGACCATACTGTATAACGTGCAGAACAGTGGTAAGGTATTCAAGTGCAGCCACTAATCTCCATCCATCCATCAATTTTCTACCGCTTGTTCTTTTCAGGGTCACGGGGATGCTGGAGCCTATCTCAGCTGCATTCGAGCGGTAGGCGGGTTAAACCCTGGAGGAGTCGCCACCTCATCACAGGGCCAACACAGATAGACAGACAAAATTCACACTCACATTCACACACTAGGGCCAATTTACTGTTGCCAATCAACCTATCCCCAGGTGCATGTCTTTGGAAGTGGGAGGAAACCGGAGTTTCCGGAGGGAACCCACGCAGTCACGGGGAGAACATGCAGGACATTTGTATTGTGAGGCACATGCACTAACCTTTGTCGCAATGTGCTGCCCGCCACTAATCTCATTATAGCAAAATGTATACCCTTATAATATTGGGCAACTATATATATATTTTTTCTAATTGGAAAAGTTCAACTCGACATCAGTCTTTATCAATTATCAATAACGTGATTTTTAAATCTTACACCACACCCTCAAGCTCCACTCGGCACTTCTATCTCTTCCCTGACATTATTACAGTTATTTTTATGTGGGACTTCAACGCTCATATTGGCAACGACAGTGAACCCTGGAGAGGCGTGATTGGGATGAATGGCCGGCCGGATCTGAATCCGAGTGGTGTTTTGTTATTAGACTATTGTAAAAATTTAACAGTCGATAGTAGAACAGCAGTTTCACGTGGGGGTCGCATCTTTGTGCGGGATCGTTCCTCCAAAGCAACACAGACACTCCGGACGAAAACGTCAAGGTAGGATCTGATTAAATCAATAATACACTGTAAAAAACTGACAGAAACAAACAAAAGAAAAAGTGTGCAGAACGCACGGGAAGCTAAGGCAACAATTTAGCACAGGAATCAAAAATAAGAATCAACCAACTTGAGAGTTGCATACCGCAAACAACGAAGGCACACCGACTGTGGTGAGCAACGTGAATAAATAGCTCTCTGACTAGTGCTAAACAGCAGGTGAACGTGCCAAGCACTAATCAGAGGCAGCTGAAACCAATTAACAGCAATAGTAACCAAAACAAACACCCAAAGTGCACAAAACCGAAACTAAGGGAGTCCAAAACTAACAAAACATAACTAAACAGAACATGATCTGGATCACGGATCATGAAAAGCAGTACAAGGAAGTGATCAAGCTGGAGGCCAGTACCAACTTTCGCACATAGCAAAAGGTAGACACTGTAGATAACAATGTAGTTAGAATATAAATCAGTAAACACTAAGAGTCCATTCAGGCAATGAGGCGATAAGCAGCTATGTGCAATGTGTGGAAGCATGAATAAGATTTGGTGCATGACTGCTGCAGGTGGTTAGATCAAGTAGTGCAAAAGCCAATTAGCGTCAGGTGCAGTTGGAAGTACTGCCCACAGCTGGAACGATGACATTTGCAGTCAAGGAACAGAAACACACAGAACAAACAAGAGAAGAAAAGTGGGGCAACCAAATAAACAACTGGAGAACATAACAGCACCCCCTCCACACACCCTTAAAGGATGACTGGTGGCTTACCCGACTTCTCCAGAAAAGATGTGTAAAAATCAAACAACAGGTTGGGATAAAGAATCCAAGGGAGACCCAAAGCTCTTCTCGGGAGCATACTTCGTCCCCCAGTCAACCAGGTATTGAAACTTCCTGCTTTCTTCTCACGTCCAAAATAGCATCGCCTGTAAAAGAAGGTTGACCTTTGATGAGACTTTGAGGAAAAAGAGACACCTCTGGAGGACGCATAGCACTAGAGAAAACAGGGCTTGATTAGGGTAACATGAAAGGCTTGATGGACTGTGAGGGAAGGCGGTAACAGAGCAGTCATTAACACATGGACCAATGGATGTGATGTCAAGAGGTAAGTTCCGAGATGACAACCACACTACTTGTCCGACTTAGTACCCTGGTGTGGTGATTAATGATGCTGATTAGCCAATCACTGGTTGCATTCCGACAGAACAGCTAAGGTGTAACGCCAGTTCAGATGGGCACGGTGTAGGTGTGCACCCAGGAAACAGCAGAATTCGACTTCAACGAGGAGAAGTCAAAAAGCTGGTACCCAGATGCTGCATGGAATGGAGACAACATATGGCCAAACTGACCAGACAGTTATGAGCATGCACAGCAAATTGAAACACCAATAGACAGGTTGCTGGTGGTGGCACACACAGTCGATAGACATGGTTTGCCCATTCTGCAGATTGGGAATAATAACCAGAAGACAAGTGGGCTGAAGTAGGCGAAAAGGGTAAAGCTTTTGGTCACAGGGTGAATGCTTGGAGAGTTCGGACCCCAACACCGGGGTCCGACCAGTCAAGCTTGACAAAGATGGTATTGTGTCAAAGAAGACAGGTACATTTGTAACAAGGTTCTATGTTTTTTTTTTCTAAAGTAGCTTTACCGTCTGTTAGCCAAGAAAACTGAATTTTCGGAAGACACAAGCCTTGTCAGAAGATTCACTACCCGGCTGAGATTCCCAACAAAGTGTCAAAGAAAGTTGGCAAAGCCGAGGAACCTGTGAAGCTGCTTCCTCTCACAGCTTGTCACACTTTTTTTGAGTTAGTTGGCTTTTTCCTTTGTTTCATGATCTACTTCCGGTCATGCGCTTTTATTTTAGCGGTTCTTCCTGTTGTGTTGGTGTTCCTCCGTAACCGCTTCACATCTTTCTCTGAGCACTTTCTCTGCTTTCTGTTAGCAATTAGGTCTATTTAAGTGGAGTCTAAGCCACCATTCTTTGTTGGGACTTTGTTTTGTATGTATTTTGTCCTTGTGGACGCTTCTCCTGCCGCACGTCTTGCGTTGTAAGTTTTTCTGTGTTCCAACATTACGTTTATTATTTTTGTAGCCTGTTTAGTTTTGTTTGTATAGCCTCCTTAAGCTTCCAGAGCACTTCCTAGATTTGCATTTTGTTTAGTGAAATCTTCAAATTGAATACTTTAACCTACACCTGCTTCCTCAGTTTTCTGCATCCTGGGAACATGGCAGTAATCGCTGTCATTCAGCCTGAGTGTCACACTTCCTAGATGTGAGCAAGGAAAATAGCGGTAAGGAAAACATGGGACGATTAAGAATAGCCTTTGGATTCACCGTAACTACAGTGGGAAATAAGGAAAAACTAGTGTGTTTTATGCTAAAAAACTTTGGCAGAGAACAGGATGACAGCCAACAAATTAAGATGGCATCAGGATACATTATTCCCCACTTTTATCAATAGGCCTTTGATAAAAACTGGATGGGTAACATTAAAAGACCAGTGATTTTGTGTGCACTGCATTAGTAAATCAAAAAGTGGTGCTGGCCTCCCATCAAGTTCCCAATTGCATTGCAAGGGGCAAAAAACCCTCACAGAATAGCAGAGAAATTAATACAGGTTATTTGCGTTTCATTAATTCTTATCTAAAGTAGTTGACAGTTTAGAATGTTTCAGGGATCAAGTTTTTTTTAAATCGTCTTTAAGATACAGTAGACCATAATGTATGTTCAGGGAAAGTAAATGCAAATATGTGCTCTTTATCCCTTCTGATCAGCTTCAATATAAGGAATGTTGTTGCAAATTTTGCACAACACAAATAAAGAATCATACCTTTTTGTAATAAGAAACAACCTGATTAAGCTCAGTGATTAATGTTTAAAGTTTTAAAAAATGTTCAATCTTATAGCATTAGGTTTATTAAAAACAAAACAAAAAAAACAATGCACCATGAAGCATTTGTAATTTTTTGTTTTTTTGTAAATCAATCAACCTGAGCAGTCTTGTTTCCTGTGAATGTTAGAAATTAAATAAATAAACCTAACATGGAAATTGGTTTAAATTGTTGCAGAATATTATATTGATCTACTCACACAGAGGATTTTACAGATAAATAAAGTAATAATTATTAAATTCAATTCAGGGGGGTTGTACAAAATGTCATAACCCCAAAGGGGGGTTATGACAGAAAATAAGCAATGTGTTAAAGCATGTCGCTGGGAGCAAGTTAATTTCTCGAAAATATTGAGTATTTCCATGGATAGCCTCCATATCATGTGGAAATCAACATGCATTCACCAAGGCTGAATGACGTGTCTACAGTTGTTACCAAGTACAACCCCTCCCTTTGAGTGGCTTGGAACATTAACACACCCATCACCCTCCATCACCACCCTGTGCCCTAAAACTGTCCAAAATGACTTAATCTACAAGGCGACAGTCCTCCAGAGAGGTTTGTGAGCTGGGCCACTGTCTGTGTGCTGTAAGGGGATTGTAGTAATTACTGGGATCTGTGCACCGTATTTATCTTTTCAAGGGCCCGGTGATCCTGCCATAAAAAGCCCAACATTTGGCAGTTAACTAATGCCCGCCATTAGACTGATTGTGCTGAATTTCTGTTTGTGCTTTGTGTGCATGCAAGTGTGTTTGTGTGTATGTCCCATATTTTCCTGACTGCTGCTGTGCTCAGTGATGTCTGTTAAATAATACTCACTTGCTTTCTGTAATCCTGATTAGATAAGGGTTAATGTGGGTCTGTTTCCAGTGGACCCGTGGTCCCCATTGTTGTATTGCAGCAAAAAGATTGCAGGTTTGATGTGACTATTGGGGGGCATAGTGATGCGGGTGCGTTCTCACAGAATGCAGTCGGGCTCGGACACAGCGTAAAGGTAAGATATACTGATTTATTTAAACTTAAAACAGACTATGAAACAGAAACACTTGCTCTAAGCACAAAAGGCAAAACAAACAGAACTAGATAAGGGTTAATGTGGGTCTGTTTCCAGTGGAC
This sequence comes from Nerophis ophidion, assembly GCF_033978795.1. Taxonomy (NCBI): domain Eukaryota; kingdom Metazoa; phylum Chordata; class Actinopteri; order Syngnathiformes; family Syngnathidae; genus Nerophis; species Nerophis ophidion. The sequence continues at coordinate 51,193,742 of NC_084616.1, forward strand.
CCGTGGCCCCCATTGTTGTATTGCAGCAAAAAGATTGCAGGTTTGATGTGACTATTGGGGGGCATAGTGATGCGGGTGCGTTCTCACAGAATGCAGTCGGGCTCGGACACAGCGTAAAGGTAAGATATACTGATTTATTTAAACTTAAAACAGACTATGAAACAGAAACACTTGCTCTAGGCACAAAAGGCAAAACAAACAGAACTAGCATGAGAGCTAGAAAAAAACAAAAGCATAGCGCGGAAGCCAGCAAGTACTAAACTTGGTATCAGAGTCGTCACTGTTGTGAAACACAAACTGCTTGTAACACAAACTAGGAAGCGAGGTCCAATCAACAGAAAAGGCAGGCTTAAATACAGGCAGTGATCAACAAAAACAGGTGTGCGTCTGGAAACCGCGGCAGGTGAAAATAATACGTTTCTATGGAAACAGAACAAACCAGGAACTAAGGAAGTCCAACACCAACAGAATGTGATACAAAAACGAATCAAAACCAGAACATGACATGATCCGGCAGCGGATCATAACATTTGAATCTGTAACCAAATGTTCTGTGTAGAGAGTGCATGTTTTCAACTGTGTTTGTGTAGATTATCTTTGGGTACTTCAGGTACTTGCACATTCCCAAAACATGTACCGTATCAGTCGCTCCGGAGTATAAGTCACATCAGTCAACAATGAGCCATTAGGAGGAAAAAACACATAGAAGTCGTATTGATTTAGAAATGTAGGTTTACAATTGATATATATTTTTAACTGTACAGTTTTTCAACTCAACGATGGCACACAGAACAACCGGGTGAGTAAATGGGTGGTACGTTTCCATTACAAATTAGCAGTTATTAAATTTCACAATAGCAATACAAACATACCTCTAAGGCTGAATAGGTAAGCAATTTTACCAAGCTCCCAATCTCGTATGGGTCAAATGCAGTGAATAATTTTGCCACACCTAGTGTGTGTGACAATCATTCAATCAATCAATCAATGTTTATTTATATAGCCCTAAATCACAAATGTCTCAAAGGACTGTACAAACCATTACGACTAGGACATCCTCGGAAGAACCCACATAAGGGCAAGAAAAACTCACACCCAGTGGGCAAGTAGAATTCACACCCAGTGGGACGCCAGTGATAATGATGACTATGAGAAACCTTGGAGTGGACCTCAAATGTGGGCCCCCCCCCCTAGGGGACCGAAAGCGGGTCTAACATGATACTGTGAAAGTTCAATCCATAGTGGCTCCAACACAGCCGCGAGAGTTCAGTTCAACGCAGATCCAAGAAAGCAGCGAGAGTCCCGTCCACAGGAAACCATCCCAAGCGGAGGCGGATCAGCAGCGTAGAGATGTCCCCAACCGATACACAGGCGAGCGGTCCATCCTGGGTCCCGACGAGCGGTCCATCCTGGGTCTTGACTCTGGACAGCCAGTACTTCATCCATGGTCATCGGACCGGACCCCCTCCACAAGGGAGGGGGGGACAAAGGAGAAAAAGAAAAGAAGCGGCAGATCAACTGGTCTAAAAAGGAGATCTATTTAAAGGCTAGAGTATACAGATGAGTTTTAAGGTGAGACTTAAATGCTTCTACTGAGGTATCATCTCGAACTGTTCCCGGGAGGGCATTCCAGAGTACTGGAGCCCGAACGGAAAACGCTCTATAGCCCGCAGACTTTTTTTGGGCTTTAGGAATCACTAATAAGCCGGAATAAGCCGGAGTCTTTTGAACGCAGATTTCTTGCCGGGACATCTGGTACAATACAATCGGCAAGATAGGATGGAGCTAGACCGTGTAGTATTTTATACATAAGTAATAAAACCTTAAAGTCACATCTTAAGTGCACAGGAAGCCAGTGCAGGTGAGCCAGAATAGGCGTAATGTGATCAAACTTTCTTGTTCTTGTCAAAAGTCTAGCAGCCAAATTTTGTACCAACTGTAATCGTTTAATGCTAGACATGGGGAGACCCGAAAATAATACGTTACAGTAATCGAGACGAGACGTAACAAACGCATGGATAATGATCTCTGCATCTTTAGTGGACAAAATGGACCGAATTTTAGCGATCTTACGGAGATGAAAGAAGGCCGTTTTAGTATAGCTATTAATGTGTGACTCAAAGGCGAGAGTTGGGTCGAAGATAATACCCAGATTTTTTACCGAGTCACCTTTTTTAATTATTTGGTTGTCAAATGTTACAGTTGTATTATTAAATAGAGGTCGGTGTCTAGCAGGACCGATAATCAGCATTTCCGTTTTTTTGGCGTTGAGTTGCAAAAAATTAGCGGACATCCATTGTTTAATTTCATTAAGACACGCCTCCAGCTGACTACAGTCCGGCGTGTTGGTCAGCTTTAGGGGCATGTAGAGTTGGGTGTCATCAGCATAACAGTGAAAGCTAACACCGTATTTGCGTATGATGTCACCTAGCGGCAGCATGTAGATGCTGAAGAATGCAGGGCCAAGGACCGAACCCTAGGGAACTCCACATGTTACCTTAACATAGTCCGAGGTCACACAGTTATGGGAGACGCACTGCACCCTGTCAGCAAGATAAGAGTTAAACCAAGACAGGGCTAAATCTGACATACCAATTCTAGTTTTGATACCCTCTAATAAAATATTGTTATCGACGGTATCGAAAGCAGCGCGTATCACTGGTACTTTAACTTTAACTTTAATATCACTGGATCTATTGATTTCTTCAATTTTTGTGTTGCACAGAGCAGCGTATGGTTGTCACAAGCCTCGGTCACCCGCTTGCTCACTAATGATTCATGTTAGCCAGTGTGAATTAACATTTGAAAATATGCAAAATTATACTGTACATACTTTGATACATAAGTCACACCTGACTACAGGTGGCAGGGCAGGACCAGCCTAACTATGACAAAGAAATGTGTCTTTTAGTCCAGAAAATATAAAATATGTTCACTTGGGGCCCTAGTTTTTCATTTGCGCTTAAGTGTATTTATATGCGCTTATTCAGATTCTCCCATCCATCCGGTGGACATGCCCACCCTGCATAAGTGAAACCCAAGTAGGTAAGTCTGGAATGAAAGCAGTCTCATTGCTAATGAGGCAGACTTTGCAAAGACACCTTTTTTTGGGGGCTGTGTGAAAATCATGGAACATGGAGTTTTACTTACTTATCAAACGATTATTTCTCGAACCGACTAATCCCTGGATTATTTTTTCAATTAATCAATATTTTAAATTCCAAAAAAAGTAGATGTGCATCAATTTACCACAAATAGGTGTGCAACAATTACCACAAATGTTATATTAGGTATTTATTTTAAGCAAAATGTATCAAACATGTGTAAAACATGTCTATGGATGTAGTCATTCATCAAGGTCATTGTGGTCTCAGTGTGTTGTACTCGCCAACTCACTCTTTTTAAAATGTTCCACAAGGCCCCCAGCAGCCTGAAGTGCTTTGCTTGTTTGGATATCATTTTTTAGGGTGCTGTTTACATCTAGTTGAAGGGTATGGCCAGCAGTGCACACTGATTGGACATTATTCCAAGCCTCCCTTTCAAGATCCTAAGGGCGACCACTACGTGTAAGGCGTTATCGTGAACAACAGCCAGTAAATTTTTTGTAGTATACCAAACTTTTCTGACACCTTTTCCACCCAACCAGCAATATTTTCTGCAGTATGTTGCTCGTCAGGGCTTCACGGGGGCAGAGGGGTTAGTGCGTCTGCCTCACAATACGAAGTTCCTGCAGTCCTGGGTTCAAATCCAGGCTCGGGATCTTTCTGTGTGGAGTTTGCATGTTCTCCCCGTGAATGCGTGGGTTCCCACCGGGTACTCCGGCTTCCTCCCACTTCCAAAGACATGCACCTGGGGATAGGTTGATTGGAAACACTAAATTGGCCCTAGTGTGTGAATGTGAGTGTGAATGTTGTCTGTCTATCTGTGTTGGCCCTGCGATGAGGTGGCGACTTGTCCAAGGTGTACCCCGCCTTCCGCCCGATTGTAGCTGAGATAGGCGCCAGCGCACCCCGTGACTCCAAAAGGGAATAAGCGGTAGAAACGGATGGATGGATAGGTGGGCCATGCCGTATTGGGTAGAGCTCCATTGGTCTGTTTACTTTGCACTCGGCCAATTTTGCACAACGCGTCTACGCATTTACGTCATCGAAGACGTCGACTTAACCGACGTCTCGTTTCAATTATATAATTTTTTATAGCCACTGTTACGGCCGGATGTTATTTGTGATATCAATAGTTATGTTCAGCAACTCAGCACCCTAGTGGTTAGAGTGTACGCCCTGAGATCGGTAGGTTGTGAGTTCAAACCCAGGCTGAGTCATACCAAAGACTACAAAAAAATGGGACCCATTACCTCCAAGCTTGGCACTCAGCATCAAGGGTTGGAATTGGGGGTTAAATCACCATAAATGATTCCCGGGCGCGGCACCGCTGCTGCCCACTGCTCCCCTCACTTCCCAGAGGCTGATCAAGGGGATGGGTCAAATGCAGAGGACAAATTTCACCACACCTAGTGTGTGTGTGACAATTATTGGTAATTTAACTTAAAGCCTGAATAAGTGGCTCAGATGGCAGACGGCCAGGTCTGGGTTCGAATACAGTTTCCGCCTAGTGTCCTTGGGCCATTGTGTCCTTGGGTAAGACTTCCACCACTTTTGTAAATGTAGCTTACATGTAGATCATGTGTTTGACAATGCAAAAGGGCTTCGAGTCACTGGAGAAACAGTTTGTTTGTGTGTTCATGCCAATGTGCTTGCGAGGAGGACCGTGACAGTTGACAGTTGGATATCAACTTTAAAAAAATCGCAAAATTATGAATGTATTTTTCATTAAAAAGTCACGTTGTTCAATGATGGTTCCTTGGTCCTGATGAAAGTTGTATGCATTGAACATTTGTTAGTCCCGGGAAGTATAAACTTGGGGTTCAATGGTACAGGTAACCTCCGGTACGGTCCGTAAGTCCGATGTTGGGCCATGGTCTTCGGTTCTTAATAAGGTAGGTTTTCTCGGGTGTAAAATAAACTACTTTTTGTCGTCTCAAATGTATTTTGTTATTTTGCTTGTCATCAAAAACTGCATTTTGCAGTAAACAAAGTGTCAGTGGTGAGTACTATAAGACTTTTCTTTAAAAGTTAACATTCATTAAGCAACACTTTCAAATGGTAAATTGCTTTTTTATTGCTTGACTCTATGTACAGGCATGTCAAATGTCAATGAAAATGCGGAAGCTCTTGCTTTTTAAACATTTATTTTTGCGTCAAAATATTACTTTCGTCCTTTTTTATGAAATACTGTATCAGTAAAAATCCAATGTGAAAAATATTTTGGTATTTTAATTATTCTTTGGATATCAACAAGCTCCGAAAGTGTTAGGATACAAGTAAGCCAGGAGCAAGGAAGGTTGCGAGCTAAACTTAATAAAATGAATATTGCAAATACACTGTAAATATGTTTGTCATACCGTTTTCAACGTCGACAAAACTTGTTCTCCTCACCTACCAGGGCTTGATCAAGGGGATGGGTCGAATGCAGAGGTCAAATTTAACCACACCTGGTGTGTGTGCGACAATCATTGGTACTTTAACTTTAACTGTAACTCCTTTGTCATTTCCGTTGTGTCCATTTTTTGTGACCTAATGTTGTGTTGCGGCTTTATATTGTACTATTGTATTGTGCAGTTTGTATTTGTTGTGGCTTTTTGCAACTGGGCATTGCTGAACGGACGTTTAATGTCGTGGCTTTATTAAATTGTCTTGTTAAGCTTGCATTTGTGTTGACCTTATTCCAACGACGGGCAGACAAACTTGAGTAACGTAAGGTGTAACGTGCTATGCTAGTAAGTGAGGTTGCAAGCTCATTGAAAAACAAAGGAATAACATTACAAAAGTTAACTGGAAGTCAGACGTTATGAATAATGATGCGAAAGTAAAAAATCCCTCGCGTTGGTCTAGACTGGAAAAAATTGTTGATATGAGACCCAAATAACTTGTGCTAAACAACATGTGCAATCTATACAATAGTCTGACCTACTAACGATCTACTAACGTTGTGTGTACAATTGAAAAGTGGCACACACCGCCTTATTAAAATTCTGCATGTATTATACGGAGCATCACCACAGAGACACTCACATTTACTGCACAGTCATGTTATCATCCTCCTACTTGTGGCGTTTTGCTATGTTTTCAAACACGCAGTAGACATTTACCACTTTTTATGGGCATTTTAGAAGCAGTCCTGTGGTGCATCTACAATGAAATATTTTTCTTTATTTTTTACAACTGAATGTTCGCTCATTAGAGAGAGACTGCAATAACTCATCTCAAGATGCATAAACATGTAAACTTAAAGACATTTTTTTTCATATAAGTATCATTTTAGTAATATACATCGTATGTGAAAAAAAAAAAAATATCATTAAAATAAATACTAAAGGACACCAAAATGCATCAATTGACTTTGTTTTAATCAGCCCCTTAAGACATGTAGCAGCAATACATTTATAAAATGATGTTGCTGAAAGGACAATACTGTATTTCCTTGAACTGCCGCAGGGCATATAGTATGCGCCTGCCTTGAATTACTGCCGGGTCAAACTCTCTTCCCAAAATAATTAGCGCATGCTTAGTACTACCGCCTGGTCAAACTCGTGACGTCACGAGTTTCACTTTCCCTGTCATCATTTTCAAAATGGAGGAGGCTGATTTCAATACCAGTAATTTAAAATTGCATAAAGAGAAGAAGATTAAGAGCTATTCAGTAGGATTTAAGGTCCAAGCTTACATCACTCTCAAATTTTTACTGCATACTTTTGGTAAGTGCCGCAGTGAGAAGAGGTTTTAAATTAATTAGCGCCCCGGCGACAATTCAAGGAGATACGGTATGTCTAAAATCTTTTATTTCTGACCGTCCAAAATGTTGACACACGCACGGAGGATGGAAAATTCTCGAGTGTCTGTCCGTCGTCTGTTTGTGCAGCGCGAGCACCGATCCTGCAAGCCATGTGGGGAACTGTCAAATGCTTAATATATAACACAAAATAATGCTCTCTAAACAGTGGTGAGTGTTGAGGAATCACATTGTGCGCGTTTATTAATTATATTTTCATCTTCTCTTCCCAATAATGTTTTGATGATCAGCATATATTTTACATTTTAATGAAAACAGAGTCGGAAAATGAATTGGACGCCTTATTCTGCTCACTTAACAGATGCAATCCACTTTGCACACTTTTAGTAGTTTAGCTTTGCGTGTGCCAACACGTTTGTACTTATTTCAGTACAAGCAAACCTTTAGTAAATCAGGCCCTAAGACTTGAGATTAAACAAGGCTTTCAAAATGTTAGATTTGCAGCAAGGAATTAAATTATGGGAAATGTGGCCGTGGCGCACTTTAAAGATCATGTTGCTGGATCCAAACACCAGGAGCTGGTTCACCTTCAGAAGACAAATATATTTATTACCTGGTAATGTAATAAGAATTTCATGAAATCTCTTAAGCACGTTAATTTATATTTTATAATTGACATAAACCAAAATTTGAACTGCAAAATTAAGATAAACAGTTAAATGATTTGACTTTTGGTGTATCGTTTGTTCGATATTTTGTATGTATCAGCTTTAATGAAATATTTGCCTTAGCTGATTATCCAATCTTATTTCATACATTTATTGATATTAGAAGTGTAACGATAAATGGTAATATTGATAACCATGTTATCATACTAACGTTTTAAATTAGAATGATAAAAACAACTGATAACAGCACTTCGATTAATTCATGGACGAACCGTCACGAGCTCGCTAGCTTAAATGCTTACATGCATACAAGAGAAATGGATGTCTTTCCCCTATAAGATACGGCATACTCCGAGCTCAACTTTTAGGAACACAATACTGTCTGAACAACTAAGCTAGTCAGTGTTGTACATTGTATTTTTACGATGAGTTCAAGGACCGTTAAACAGAGTAATGCGTCCCAATGCCCGCCAGAACACTTGTGAGCATAAAAAAAAGAAAATATGCAAAATACTGGGCTTTCTAACAGTAGGTCTTTTTACTTAAGTATTTTTAAAACACCAAACTTTGTCAGTGTGTATATACAATAAGAACTTTTTGAGCAATTAAACAATACTGCAATAATAATGATAATGGTGATCATTTTGGTCTCAAAAACCGTGATATAAAGTTTTTAGATCATTACATCTCTAATTAATTCATATCCATTTAGTAATGGTAGTTTAGTGTAAATTTGTTGACAGTGGTGGATTTTGTCATTTTTTGTCTTTATCCACTGAAAAAACTACAATTTATGTGGTACATAAAAAGGGACATGGGGACTTGGTAATGGTAAAATATAGTGTGTACATTTACATAATTGCAGGAAATCTAGTCTTAATTTTCCCCCAAAATTTTCGGGGTTTGGTTGTCAGCTGTTCGTGCTGATAGAAGTGCTCACCTCCCTGATTCATCATTGATTGTCACCAGTGGTTTTGCAAACGGATAGCCTTAACCTAGATTGCTAAATGTTTTAAAACTCAAATTATGTAGCTTATATTTAATGAAAAAATATTTGGATTAACCTTGGTAGTTAAAAAGGCTATTTGCAACTTGCTCACAGTAAAATTTTTCTAAGCAAAAAATATATCAAAAACATTGGCTAGCTTATTTTACCATTAGTGACTTGACATCACACATTGGTTTTACAATTGTCTATATTTTTAACAATTACAAAGTTTAGGTAACAACATTTTTTACTGCCCCGAAAATTTTTTTTGTGTTTACCGCGGTCTGAAATGAGGTGGCAACTTGTCAACGGTGTACCCTGCCTTCCACCCAAATGCAGCTAGGCTCCAGTCCCTCCATGACCCTGAAAGGGACAAGCAGTAGAAAATAAATGGATAAATGGGTTTCAATTAAATTCAATTCCATCAAGTTTATTCACAATGCTATAATACAAATCACAAGTGGTAGTAGTGAACACTGTATCCATTTTAGGATGTTGGTAAGTGAAAGGGTCCCCCAGATAAGCTAGAGGAAGCTTTTTGCAGGGGGCCCAGGGGTCAGTATATGCATGGAATGCTGAGAAATGTTGGCAAGCACAAAATCACAATATGATAAACACAAAATAGGAGCACAAAAGCAAGCATACACACACATACATACAAACCCCGTTTCCATATCAGTTGGGAAATTGCGTTAGATGTAAATAAAAGCGGAATACAATGATTTACAAATCATTTTCAACCCATATTCAGTTGAATATCAATCAATCAATCAATGTTTACTTATATAGCCCTAAATCACTAGTGTCTCAAAGGGCTGCACCAACCACAACACAAACCACTACGACATCCTCGGTAGGCCCACATAAGGGCAAGGAAAACTCACACCCAGTGGGACGTCGGTGAAAATGATGACCCAGTGGGACATCGGGGATAATGATGACTATGAGAACCTTGGAGAAGAGGAAAGCAATGGATGTCGAGCGGGTCTATCATGATACTGTGAAAGTTCAATCCATAATGGATCCACACAGTCACGAGAGTCCAGTCCAAAGCGGATCCGACACAGCAGCGAGAGTCCCGTTCACAGCGGAGCCAGCAGGAGGCGGATCAGCAGTGCAGAGATGTCCCCAGCCGATACACAGGCAAGCAGTACATGGCCACCGGATCAGACCGGACCCCCTCCACAAGGGAGAGTGGGACATAGGAGAAAAAAGAAAAGAAACGGCAGATCAACTGGTCTAAAAAGGGAGTCTATTTAAAGGCTACAGTATACAAATGAGTTTTAAGGTGAGACTTAAATGTTTCTACTGAGGTGGCATCTCGAACTGTTACCGGGAGGGCATTCCAGAGTACTGGAGCCTGAAATGAAAACGCTCTATAGCCCGCTGACTTTTTTGGGGCTTTGGGAATCACTAATAAGGCGGAGACCTTTGAACGCAGATTTCTTGCCGGGACATATGGTACAATACAATCGGCAAGATAGGATGGCGCTAGACCGTGTAGTATTTTATATGGAAGTAGTAAAACCTTAAAGTCACATCTTAAGTGCTACAAAGACAACATATTTGATGTTCAAACTGATAAACTTTTTTTTTTTGCAAATAATCATTAACTTTAGAATTTGATGCCAGCAACACGTGACAAAGGAGTTGGGAAAGGTGGGAATAAATACTGATAAAGTTGAGGAATGCTCATCAAACACTTATATGGAACATCCAACAGGTGTGCAGGCTAAGTGGGATCAGTTGGGTGCCATAATTGGATATAAAAAAAGTTTCAATGAAATGCTAAGTAATTCACAAACAAGGATGGGGCGAGGGTCACCACTTTGTAAGCAAATTGTCGAACAGTTTTAGAACAACATTTCTCAATGAGCCATTGCAAGGAATTCATTGGATTTTACCATCTACGGTCCGTAAAGTCATCAAAAAGTTCAGAGAATCTGGAGAAATCACTGCACATAAGCGATGATATTACAGACTTTTGATCCCCCAGGCGGTACTGCATCAAAAACCGCCATCGGTGTGTAAAGGATATCCCCACATGGGCTCAGGAAAACTTTATAAAACCACTGTCAATAACTACAGTTGGTCGCTGCATCTGTAAGTGCAAGTTAAAACTCTACTATGCACAGCTAAACAAATTGATCAGCAATATCCTGAAACGCCGCCAGCTTCTCTGGGCCCGAGCTCACCTAAGATGGACTGATGCAAAGTGGAAAGGTGTTCTGTGGTCTGACAAGTCCACATTTCAAATTATATTTGGAAACAGAGGACGTGTTGTCCTCCAGAACATAGAGGAAAATAACCTTTCGGATTGTTATAGGCGCAAAATTCAAAAGCGAGCATCTGTGATGGTATGGGGGTGTGTTAGTGACCAAGGCATGGGTAACTTACACATCTGTGGAGGCCCCATTAATGCTGAATGGTCCATACAGGTTTTGGAGCAACATATGTTGTCATCCAAACAACGTTATCACGGACGCCCCTGCTTATTTCAGCAAGACAAGTGTTACAACAGCGTGGCTTTGTAAAAAAAAGAGTGCGGGTACTTTCTTGGCCCACCTGCAGTCCAGACCTGTCTCCCATCAAAAATGTGTGGCGCATTATAAAGCATAAAATACGACAGCGGAGACCCCGGACTGTTGAACGACTGAAGCTCTACATAAAACAAGAATGGGAAAGAATTCCACTTTCAAAGCTTCAACAATTAGTTTTCGCAGTTCCCAAACGTTTATTGAGTGTTGTTAAAAGAAAAGGTGATGTAACACAGTGGTGAACATGCCCTTTCCCAACTACTTTGTCACATGTTGCAGCCATGAAATTCTAAGTTAATTATTATTTGCCAAAAAAAAAAAAAAAGTTTATGAGTTTGAACATCAAATATCTTGTCTTTGTGGTGCATTCAATTGAATATGGGTTGAAAAAGATTTGCAATTAATTGTATTCCGTTTATATTTACATCTAACACAATTTGTCAACTCATATGGAAACGGGGTTTGTACATTTAACCAAGCACAACCCAACAGTAATCAACCCCAAAGCCACATGTGACAATGCAAATCCTCTAAAGGAGCACTCGCCATTCACATGAAGCATTAGAGATAGGTGGTTAATAGCTATGATTTCAGTTTCTTTTTGAAGTTGGAGAATTAATACAGCATCCTGAGGCTCTTATCAAGCCGGTTCCAGGTGTTTAGTTCACCACACGTCAACGGGTGGGATATACTGTGTAAAATACTTTGGAAAGTTGGCGCCCTCTCGGAATCTGGGTAAATGTTGCAAACATCAGGTCAGTCACATACACATTCTGTGCCTGCATGTGAGTAAGCATAAGGCCCTTTTCCATCGCAAAAACTTTGACACTTAAAGTTCCCCATGGGTTTCCACGAAATACTACCCGGGTAGATTTAGTTTTTAGGAACCTTTTGGCGTTCATCCAACAGAGGTGGGACTTTTCCAAGTGACCAAAACCTTTCCGGGGGCGGTCCGTGCTGTCGAACTTGGGGCATTCGTAAAACGTATTTCTCAAACCCAAGACCGCCATTGGAATACACGCGGCGACTTTTTTATTTCTTATTTCTTGTGTATTTTTATTGAAACAAACTTGACAACAATGAGACAGAAAAACGAAAAGAGCTTTCGAAAGGCAGGAACTTTTGTGGGGCATCTTTGTGCTGAAGAACACTGATCAGTGGAACTAACTTGCAGGGTTTTTACTCAGCCGTAATCTTTAAACTATAAGCAGTTTATTTTTTATATTTTTAACAAACTAGATTGTTATGCAAAGCTACGAGAAATAGACAGACTCTTTAAACGTATTCACGGAGGAGTATGAAGCCGTACTTGAAGCGGTGACCACAGCTGCTTAATACTCTGACTTCATTGGATAAACGTGAACAAAAGGAGGCAGTATGTTTAACCCAACGGTCTCGTTTCAGCTGCACATTAAGAATGTTACGAAAACAGCATTCTTTCATTTCCGTTAGCCATCCATCCATTGTCTACTGCTTGTCCCTCTCGGGGTCGCTGGAGGTGCTGGAGCCAATCCCAGCGGTAGATCATCCTCTCTAAATATACGATTTTTGGTCACGCTCAGCCCGCTACAACTCCGGATGACAACGTAATGCAATGAAGTCCACTTTTACTTGAACATCATCCGATCCGAATTGTGCTGCCAACATAACGTTAACGTTAAATTGCACTAATGTAACTAATGTTGCTTTCACCTGAATGAAACTGATGTGAAACGCTGCCAGTATAAAAACATTTATTGTCAGTCAGCTTCTCTTAACAGGGACTAATCATATGTGAAGAAGCACATGTCAAATATAAATTATTGATTGACAAGGTGCTTCATTTAAAATTTTACCCCAAACGTATTCCTGCTGGCCTCATGCTCTGTCACTGATAAGAATGAGGACACACTTTCGGTGTCTCTCATGGCACTCGTCTTTAGAACGTGTCTTTTAAAGCAGAAGGTCTACACGTACGCCTATGGGCATTCCTCTCGTGCTTAATTGGCGCCTCTGTGAGTGTCCAGCGGGGAGTGTACATTGTAGCGTCCCAGATGAGTTAGTGCTGCAAGGGGTTCTGGGTTTCCCCCCGAAATGTGTTTGTCATTCTTGTTTGGTGTTGGTTCACAGTGTGGCGCATATTTGTAACAGTGTTAAAGTTGTTTATATGGTCACCCTCAGTGTGACCTGTATGGCTGTTGACTTGCATTCACTTGTGTGTGTGAAAAGCAGTTGATATCATGTGACTGGGCCGGGACGCAAAGGCAGTGCTTTTTTAAGGTTTATTGGCGCTCTGTACTTTTCCCTACGTCAGTGTACACAGCGGCGTTTTAAAAAGTCATAAATGTTACTTTTTGAAACCTATACCGATAATTTTGAAACCAATATCGACAATTTCGGATATTACGTTTTAAAGCATTTATCGGCCAATAATATCGGCAGTCCGATATTATCGGACATCTCTAGTTAGCGTGATGGTAATTGATTTCTATCACTTGTTTTAGCTCTGAAAAAAATCCCCGCTTCGTTCATTTGTACGATTACCATCAAAAATAATGATACACTAAAAACAATCACTTACCCACCAATAGCGCTTGCAAGTGCAGTTTTAGGGGCCTGAAAACCTAGTGACACCCCTGCAGTTGATATGAAATGTGGCTGATAGACTTTTGACAAGGACAATAAAGTTTTGATCATAGTTCAGTGCGCTAGACCAGTGTTTTTCAAAATTTTTGGACCAAGGCACATTTTTTTCATTGACAAAATATGGAGGCACACCACCAGCAGAAACTTATGTAACTCCACCAGGTTGTCTTTTTTTATTGGAGTTCGTTGTTGTTTTCCTGTATGTAGTGCTTTAGTTACTGTCTTGCATTGTTATTTTGGTGGCTTTTCCTGTTTTGTTGGTGTTTTCCTGTAGCAGCTTCACACCTTTGAGCGCTATTGCCTGACTTGCTTTGTATTGGCAAACAAGACAGTTGTGCGGACGCTATCCTTCTTTGTGGGAACATTGTTGATCGTCATATACGGACACACACTGTAAGTCTTTGCTGTCGTCCAGCATTCTGTTTTTGTTTACTTTGTAGCCAATTCAGTTTTACTTTCGTTTTGCATAGCCATCCCTATGCTTTAGTGCCTTTTCCTAGCGGGACTTGCTTTTCTTCATTTTTGCTTTAAGCGTAACATACCTTTTTACCTGCCCGCTATGCTCTGCATGCTGGGATCACGACAAACCATCCACAACGCGTTCCGACTTCTACAAAGCAATGAACTAACTACCTGCTGCCACCTACTGATATGGAGTATTAGATTCAAGATTCAAGATTGTTTATTGTCATATGCACAGTTAAACAGACAGTTTGCCGTACAATGAAAATCTTACTTTGCTAGTCCACCCTTCAACAAGTCACACGGTACTTAACTAAAAATAAAACTAAGAATAAAAATGTATATACAACGCACAGTAAGTAACATAACATTATTGTACATTCTGATTGACAGTCAACAGTATAAATATGGAGGTGACCTTGGGTTACAGCAGCAGTTAAAGTGTCTTATGTGAACAAAGGTGAAAAGTGTCTACAGTGATGGTTCACAGTTTGGGGGTGGTCAGGGTAGCTGTCTCTTGTTCAAAAAGACAAAAGCAAAAACGGGGGGGAGTTAGCAATCACAAGTTAGCATTCACAAGCCTGATGGCCTGTGGGTAGAAACTGTTTGTCAGTCTCGTAGTCTTGGATTTCAGGCTCCTGTATCGTCTGCCTGATTTTAGGAGGCTGAATAGACTGTGCTGGGGGTGTGTACTGTCCTTAATGATGTTGTGTGCTCTCCTGGTGGCCCTGGTAGAGTACATGTCCTCTAGTGAGGGGAAGGCTGCTCCTGATATGTATTGAGCAGTTTTAATCACTCGCTGGAGTGCCTTCCTGTCCTTAGCAGTGCAGTTTCCATACCAAACCGTGATTGAGCTGGTAAGGACACTCTCAATCGTACTTCTATAGAAGTTGCTGAGAATTTTGGGTGGCATATCAAATGTTCTCAGCCTTCTTAGGAAGTATAGTCACTGCTGTGCTTTCTTTATTGCTTGTTGGGTGTTGTGATCCCAGGTGAGATCCTCGCTGATGTGGGTCCCGAGGAATTTAAAGGTTTTCACCCTGTC
Source organism: Nerophis ophidion (assembly GCF_033978795.1). Taxonomy (NCBI): domain Eukaryota; kingdom Metazoa; phylum Chordata; class Actinopteri; order Syngnathiformes; family Syngnathidae; genus Nerophis; species Nerophis ophidion. Next base: position 51,208,916 of record NC_084616.1, read on the forward strand.
CACCTTTGTCCCCCCCTATGTACAAAGGTGTGTACTGTGCACTCTTTCTCTGTGGGTCAATAATCATCCTCTTGGTCTTGTCTGTGTTCAAGGAGAGATTATTATCCTGACACCAGGCCACCAGTTCCGCTACCTCCCTTCTGTACGCTGCCTCAGCTCCCCTGGTGATCAGTCCGACGACCTTAGTTTCATCTGCAAACTTGATGATACTGGTGTTGTTGTGTGTGAAGATGGTGTACAGTAGGCGGCTCAGCACGCAGCCTTGGGGGGTCCCTATGCCTAGAACCTTTGTGCCCGATGTCTGGTTGCCGCTTCTGACTGACTGGGGCCGGCTTGTGAGAAAGTTCAGGAACCAGTCAGAGAGAGTTGGTGTCAGACCAACAGTGAGGAGTTTAGCATTGAGTTTTTGTGGGATGACCGTGTTAAAAGCAGAGCTGTAGTCGATGAATAATAGCCTGGCATAGGTGTCCTTGCCCTCTAAGTGGGTGAGGGTGGTGTGGATGACGGTGTTGACTGAATCCTCAGTGGACCGGTTCTGCCGGTAGGCAAACTGTAGAGGGTCCAGTGTTTCTGGGATGGTCTTCTTGATGTGTGACATGACTATCCTCTCGAAGCACTTCATCACTATTGGGGTGAGTCCAACAGGGCGATAGTCATTCAGACAGGTCACAGTGGTTTTCTTTGGCAGGGGCACGATGGTGGTGGTCTTGAAGCAGGTGGGCACCACAGCTTGTGCTAGTGACAAGTTGTATAAGTCAGCAAGTACGTCAGCCAGCTCTGATGAACACACCCTGAGGCTCTGGCCAAGGATGTTGGGTGGCCGGCTGCCTTCCGTGGGTTTGTTCTCCTCAGAACTGTACGTACCTCTGCTGTTGTCACAGTGAGTGGTGGGTCCTGCGTGCGCTTCGTGGTCAGAACCCCTCTCTGTTGGTTGGTGTTGAGGACCTCGAAGCGGGCGTAGAACTCATTCAGCTCATCTGGCAGTGATCGTTGGCTGTTTGTGACACCCCTGCTCCCCTGCTTGTAGTCTGTGATGTGTTGCAGGCCTTGCCACATGCTCCGGGAATCTGTGGGGGAGTAGAATCCCTCCAGCTTTTGTCTGTATTGTCCCTTGGCCTCCCTGATGGATTTACTCAGGTCATATCTGGCCTTCTTGTAGTCCTCAGCATTGCCTGAGACAAATGCAGTGGAGCGGGCATGTAGCTTGGACCGGACATCACAGTTAATCCAGGGTTTAAGGTTTGGGTATATCTTGTATTGTTTTGTGGGAACAATGTTTTCCACACATGTGCTGATGTAGCCAGTTACACTGGAGGCATATTCCTCTATGTCCACAGTACCGTCCTCCCTCTGAGCAGCAGTTTTGAACATGTCCCAGTCTGTACTCCCAAAGCAGTACTGAAGCACTAGTTCAGTGTCTTCATTCCACACTTGTACAGTTATTCCTACTGGGGGGGCTTGCTTGAGGCGTTGTCTGTATGCTGGATATAGAAAAGCTGAGATGGGATCAGATAGTCCAAAGTGTGGTCTGGGGACAGCCTTGTTGGCTCCCCTCACGTTGCAGTACACTTGGTCTAGAGAGTTTTTTTCCCTCGTAGGAAAGTTCACATATTGATGGTATTTCGGGAGGACACTCTTTAGGTTGCGGTGGTTAAAATCCCGAGCTACAGTGAACGCAGCAACGGGGTGCGCGGTCTCTTGTTTACTGATGACGTCATGCAGCAGCTTCAGCGCTGTAGTGTAGTCCGCCCGTGGCGGGATGCACACAGACAGTATAAACACTGCACTGAACTCCCTTGGCAGGCAAAAAGGTCTGCATTTCACCATCAAAAACTTAATGTTGTCCGAGCAGTGTCTTTTAACCACTTGTACATCCGTGCACCATCGGTTACTCACATAAACACAGACACCGCCGCCTCTCACCTTTCTTGAAGCCTTTGTCCGGTCTCCACGGTAGACTGAGTGCGTTGCTAGCTGGATATCAGAGTCTGGGATGCTGTCCGAAAGCCAGGTCTCCGTGAAAATAAGAGCACAACATTCTCTCACATTACATGGTTACCCTGCCGAGCTCAACACTGCACAGACACTAGACAACGGCACATTATTTGCAGATTCTAATTATTGATTTGTAAATAATATTTTTTGGACCAATTAAGTGAAATTGCATCATTTCCCATGTCACACCAGACAATATATCACGCCACACTAGGGGCACAGTGGTTGAAAAACACTGCTATAGCCAACAAACTACAATCCCGGGCTGTCAACTTGTGGTCTAGCGCGATTCTTAGGACACCAGCTGGCACCCTTTACATAGCATTGAAAATACATGCTTCATATTAAGTTATACTAGTATTGCTGCAGATGATGCTTGATGGCCCCAATGTGGGACAAACAGACAAAAGTAAACAATGAAATGTAATCCATCCATCCATCCCGCTTGTCCCTTTTGGGCATGGGTGTCAAACTCTGGCCCGCGGGCCAAATTTGGCCCGCCGTGTAATTTCACTTGGCCCTTGAGGCAATATCAAATTAACATTAGAGCTGGACTGCCGCTGTAACACCGCATTCACCACTAACACTCTTACTTGCCAACCCTCTCGATTTTCCCGGGAGACTCCCGAAGTTCAGTGCCCCTCCCGAATTTCATCCCGGATTACAATATTTGGGGTGGGCTTTAAAGGCACTGCCTTTGGCGTTTTCTACAACCTGTCTCCACGTCCGCTTTTCCTCCATACAAACAGCGTGCCGGCCCAGTCACATAATATATGCGGCTTATACACACACACAAGTGAATGCAAGGCATACTTGGTCAACAGCCATACAGGTCACAGTGAGGGTGGCCGTATAAATAACTTTAACACTGTTACAAATATGCGCCACACTGTGAACCCACACCAAACAAGAATGATACATTTCGGGAGAACAGCCGCACCGTAACAGAACATAAACACAACAGAACAAATACCCAGAACGCCTTGCAGCATTAACTCTTCCGGGACACTACAATGTACACCCCCCGCTATCACCAAACCCCGTCCACCTCAACCACATTTTTATTTTTATTTTATTTGATATGCCATTGATATTTTTTAATTATTATTATTATTTGAAACTCGATTTAGCATGTCACTATAAAGTTATATAAGCCTTGCTTGTTCAATATTCAATGCAAAACTTGTTTGGGTCCCCATTAAAAGGTTAATTTGTTCAACCTCGGCCCGCGGCTTTGTTCGGTTTTAAATTTTGGCCCACTCTGTATTTGAGTTTGACACCCCTGCTTTTGGGGTCGCGGGGGGTGCTGGTGCCTATCTCAGCTACAATCGGCAGAAGGCGGCGTACACCCTGGACGAGTCGCTACCTCATCGCAGGGCCTGAAATATAATCAAATACATTACATTTGTTTGACAATGAAAAAGTAACGCAAACATTCAAGCACAGAAAGTAAGTAAACTATAAGTAAATAATGAGATATGGAGATCGTACTCTTTCGGACATGTGAAACTGTGCAATTGCTAAGTGAAGTGAAGTGAATTATATTTATATAGCGCTTTTTCTCTAGTGACTCAAAGCGCTTTACATAGTGAAACCCAATATCTAAGTTACATTCAAACCAGTGTGGGTGGCACTGGAAGCAGGTGGGTAAAGTGTCTTGCCCAAGGACACAACGGCAGTGACTAGGATGGCGGAAGCGGGAATCGAACCTGCAACCCTCAAGTTGCTGGCACGGCCACTCTACCAACCAAGCTAAACCGCCCCACAAGTGTGATTTTACTTACTGTGACTTGCTTAGCATATATAGCAAATAAAACTATTACCTTTATCATAAACCATAATGGCTTTGGAATACATTACAAGGATGAAAAATGATGAGCGCAGATGAAATTATCACTCATCTTGGATGTGGCAGTGAAACAAACAGATTGACCGCATTCTTCTTTCCAAAATCCTCCCCCGTTCAGGCAACATGTTTCTCACGTCCATCTTGGCTCTTTTTTGTTTTTCCCGATATTCGGTGTCGGAGTGTGTCTGTGTTGTGTGTGCACGGCTCGTTGTGTGTGCGGCTTGTGAGGACGGAGGCTGCACCAGGCTGTCCAGCCTACACACAAACCGTCCCGTCATTAAACCACCTTACTGTTCCGTCAGCTGCCCTGAGCATGTTTCGCATTTGATGACTGTTTTGCTCGATTTGAAGGCACCCGGGGATTGAAAACACAAATGCAGGTAGTGTTATTTATACTTTATGAGGGAATATGCAATGACGGAAAGTAGCTTCCGTCTTCTTTCTTCACGGTAACAAAACTTTGCTATGTTGGTCACTCTAGTCAGGCTTGGCTCACAAACTCACTTGTCATTTTAACTTTCTTCCCTATACTCATTTTGCAACTTATTAATTTTTATGTTTCTGACCTCCCAAATGAACATGAGTACACAGATATATTACAGTAATTATCAAATTTAACAGTGCCATTAAATGTCACAGTAAACCAGAGTTATGGTATTAATACAATAAAAAGGGTTCAAGCCACGAGGATGATAAATTCAAATTGAACCAGTCTATGTTTGCCTGCAATTTTTAACTAAATTAATAGTGTTTATCTCATAAAGTAATAGGCAATAAATGTATACATACTGTATACACAAAAAGCCTAATGTGTCACACGTTTTTTTTTTCTTGCTAGCGATGTAGACCACAACTATGTTTTTCAAAACAATTTACTCCATATTATATTTAGATTCTCATCATATTTTGGCCGTTAGCGCTGTTAAACCGAGGCTCTGACTGAGGCACTTTTGGGAGCAGTTCAAATTCAAAGCGCCGCCAATTCCCCCTTTTTTAAAATTGTTTTTCCACCCTTTCCATCTCATTTTATTTATTTCCCTCACATTTACCAACATTTTGATGTGCCTCGTTCCCAATAGATGGAGATGTGAAATATTTGAACACACTTTGTAGTTTGAGACAAGGCACCTCAGCAGATGGGCCGTCACTGCACACGCTCCAATGTATGCAAATCTCCATACAAAGCAGCCCAGGATGTTTTCAATATAACACAAGTGCCTCAGGCCCTGTTTTAATCCCTCTTTACCCGCAGCCAATGCACTGTTTCATCCAGTCAACCGCCTTAAGCGCTGTGTCAACTTGGACATCTGGCCACATGACTGAACCCAAAAAAGTGTGCATGTGTGTTTTGGACAGGAACACGTTTATGTAGAAGAGATGACTGAGGTGATTGGGTGCATGTTGCTGGTCTGCGGTGCTCAGAGATGCAGCCAGTTGACAATAGAGAGTTGGGAGTACACCCTCCACACCTGCATCATTACAAATCTCATTACAAATTAAAAAGGCGGAGAGCTACTTCATTTTTCAACATTTGTTTTAATGACGAATTTCAACCCTAACAAAGTATAAGAGCTTGGAGTGGAAATTCAATAAACTCAGAGTCTAAACCTGAACTCTGAGTATATTTGCTCCAAGATGTGATCGACTATGATCCAAATACCACGCGCTAAACAGCGTGTGCAAACTATACAATACAATAATTTGCCATTTATGCTCTTGTTTGCATTTTTTTTCATATATTAGTTACACTCAAGGGCGTAGAATTGGGTAGGGACGCTATCAATACAAGCGCTGCCCGTAATGTTTAGTCAATGATTATGGCACAAAAAGGGTTAAATGTCGGTCTCTGCTAGAAGTCCCGCCTCTAACCTAAATATCGCTCCCTGATTGGTTGCCGCTTTCATGCTAACTTACGTGTGATTGGCTGTCCCCGCTGTCACTCCTTCTGCTTGTAAAGCTAGCCTACATGCTAGTTGCTAGCGACTGGACGAGAGGCAGTGCAACTGTCAGTGTAAGTTGTCAACATGTTCGGCATTTGTTGTTCCTGGCACACGGTAGCTAAATGGATTTTAATATCAGTGGTGTGATTTACATTGTGTTTGTGTCTGTTTGCGTGCGTGTGTGCTGTGGGTTTTGAAGGATGTCAATGAAAAGAAAACTGGATATAAAAGACTTCTTTAGGAGTCAAACTGTAAGTTACTTCAAGGGTGTATAGAGGCTCAACAATATTGAATACTTCAACAATATATCACTCCAGTCACACCCCTTAGAGTGTTATAATGAGCATGTACCATGGACTGGAGTGATATATTGCTTTTATAAAACTGTTACCAATAAAGGCAATATGAAATATGAATACTCAATCCATTTAATGTAGTTTTATTCAACCAGAAATACATATTATCCAATAAAATAGCCTCACTGTGGAAAAAAATTGTCCCACCTATCCAGACGTTAGCTCCAAATTAGCACTGTATCTCGTCTTTTCCTCCGCTTTTTTTCAGGTGAAAGTCAATGCTCAGTCCCCTTTACCATTGTTAACCCTCCCCGGAGGTGAAAGTTAATCTTAAACATGTGAATTCAACTACTTTAGTCTCCGTTTTTTAACATCGTAAAAACATCAGCTGTCTTTTACTACGGACTGCAACATTCTGTTGTCATGGATACATTACAACAACTTCCATTCATACCAGTCATACGTGCCTGAGGCGGAAGGATAGCCTACGCTGCGATAAGGCTTTAGAATAGTAGCCGTGCTCAATATTTAAACCACGGTTAACAGCCAATCAGATCGCCGGTTGTAACCTTTCCGTTTTATTTTTTAAATTACTTTTTTAGTTTCATGTATTTGTGTAGAAGTGAGCAACAGTTTGAAAATACCAATTAACAAAACTTTATGGTGGAAATACAATAAAACCTCACTAGATGATCATGTGATTTTACAATTATAAAATATAATTAATTAATATTAAGTAATATTCATATTTAGTAAAAGCCTTTTTGCTCAGGCAGTAACTGTACCATCAAGCTCTATGGTCATTGTCCCTAATGTATCTGTTATGCATCAACATATTGTTTTGTAAGGTGACAGACAGCAGAGAGGCTGGAGGAGATGGAGGAGGAGAGGCCAGAGAAGTTAGAGGAAGAGAGGCAGGAGGAAGTAGAGAAGGAGAGGCTGGAGATTATTACAGTTCATTTATGTTTATTTACAATGTTGTATTGCATGAATGTATTTCTGATGTTGTTGATGGACAGTAGGCTATGTTATTTGACAGTATGATGCACAGTTGCACTACAGCCTTACACTAAAGAGTAAAGATGAGAACTCTTCCAAGTTGTCTCCTTTGCTTTCATTTTAGTTGCTTTACCCTATAACATCTGCAAGACGTAAAATTCTGATTGCTAATGTAAAAAAAAAAAAAGAAGTAAACTTTCAGAGTGCTGCCTTGGAGCACTTTTGTGTCCCCACCAATCTCAAAATCAAAGCTGCTCATTTGCTTTGTGGTTGGAGTGTCCGCCCTGAGATCGGTAGATTGTGAGTTCAAACCCCGATCGAGTCATACCAAAGATTATACAAATGGGACCCATTACCTCCCTGCGTGGCGCTCAGCATTAAGGGTTGGAATTGGGGGATAAATCACCAAAGTGATTACCGGGCGCGGCCACCGCTGCTGCTCACTGCTCCCCTCACCTCCCAGGGCCGAACAAGGGAAGGGGTTGAATGCACAGGACACATTTCACCACACTTAGTGTGTGTGTGTGACAATTGTTGGTACTTTAATCTTTTTAATCATTAATAATTAAATGCCTAAAAATTTACTTAAAAACGTATGTATGAATATATGATGACCAAAACAGATACAATATCTCAAAATCAAGGTAAAAAAATAAAAATAATTATATATATATATATATATATATATATATATATATATATATAAATATAGAAAAAAAGAAGAAAAAAACAAATATATATATATATATATATAAATATATATATATATATATATATATATATATATATATATATATATATATATATATATATATATATTCATATTTGTTTTTCTTCTTCTTTTGTCCCAGCAAGATATATTTCCTTGTTACCAGTTCACCTATTGGTTTAATCCAAGTAATATCCTCCTGCAAAAACCGGCATGCTCTGCATTAGTCTCAAGGGTGAAAATAAAAACAAAAGTATGTTTGTCTTTATTAAATTATTCGTATTTAATCCACACAAATCCAATTAAAGGGGTTGCTTGAGAGTTACATTTCTCAGGCCAAAAAATACGACCAAAAAAAATCACTGGCTAGGTTATGTTAGTATTAGGGATTTAACAGAACATTTTTTAAGTGTCCTTATTTTTCAGAAGTACTAATTATATTGAATAAAAACTGCTCGTCAGCCGAAATAATTTGTTTGTCATTCAGGCTTGTCACTCGCCGCTATCACTTCCACACGTACACAAGCACATGTAAAAGCCTGTAAGTACTGTACTTATTACATATCAGCTGTTCAATTCTTACGCCCGTCATAGGCGTACATTTCATTGTCGTATTTGGAAGTGTTAAAAAAGTCACCCAATAAAATCTGCATCTTTCTATTACTTTTTAATGTAGGAATGTTAAACGTTCAATGATTACAGTTATATTAACATACTTTTTTTCCCTGTTTGTCCACTTTTACAAAGTACAAAAAAGGAATTTTGATTCATTCCTTAAAAATGTTGCAGCCAAAACAGATAACTCCAAACGAATCTTTGCAAAAACAGACTGTATGGTGCTTTGCTGTATGGAAATTTGGAAAAACTGATTTTTTCAGAGGAATGCTGAGTCGTTTTATCAAACACCTTTTCATGGTGAGTATCACACGTTTCAGGTTGTCATTCGTGGCTACACACGTAACCTACACATAATGTACGATGTGGCGCAGTTGGGAGGGGGGCCGCACCAGCAACCTGAGGGTTCCTGGTTCGATCCCCACCTTCTACCAACCTTCTCACGTCCGTTGTGTCCTTGAGCAAGACACTTCATCCTTGCTCCTGATGGGTCGTGGTTAGCGCCTTGCATGGAAGCTCCCGCCATCAGTGTGTGAATGTGTGTGTGAATGGGTGAATGTGGAACTGGTGTCAAAGCACTTTGAGTACCTTGAAGGTAGAAAAGCGTTATACAAGTATAACCCATTTACCATTTACACAGGCAATAGACTGTATTCTTCCCACTGCACTGTGTCACCCTTTCTTGCTCACGGACCGCTCAGATGTACCGGGACAGGGTCCTTCTGTAGCCCAGTAGGCGAGGGCACTACACAAAGTTACTCATAAATGATGATTTAAAGGGGAACTGCACTTTGTTTGGTATTTTGCCCATCATCCACAATCCTTAAAGGGGAACATTATCACAATTTCAGATGGCAATGGCTTATTTTATTTTTTGATTTTTTTTTCAAAATTTTACAGCTCACGCAATATCCCGAAAAACTGCTTCAAAGTGCTTGATTTTCACCATGGCTATATCCACCCGTCCATTTTCCTGTGACGTCACTGCGTGATGCCAATACAAACAAACATGGCGGATAGAACAGAAAGATACAGCGACATTAGCTCGGATTCAGTGGCTTAAGCGATTCAACAGATTACGCATGTATTGAAACGGATGGTTGGAGTGTGGAGGCAGATAGCGAAAATGAAATTGAAGAAGAAACTGAAGCTATTGAGCCATATCACGACAGACAGCGGCAACGAGGACGAATTCGGCGTTCGCCTTCTAACCAACGATTGCATCTTTTGACCAATGATGCGATTTGAATCCGTCGATTAGTATGTGTTTGTTTGGCATTAAATGTGGGTGGAGGGAAAGGCAAGATTCAAATATAGCTACAAATGAGGCATAATGATGCAATATGTACATACAGCTAGCTTAAATAGCATGTTACCATTGATTAGCTTGCAGTCATGCCGTGACCAAATATGTCTGATTAGCACATAAGTCAATAACATCAACAAAACTCACCTTTGTGATTTTGTTTACTTTATCGCTGGCAATGCATCTGCTTTGAGTGTCGCAGGATATCCACACATCTCCGTGCCATCTCTGTCGTAGCATTGCTATCGTCGGTAAAGTGTGCAGAACAATCGAGGGACTTTTGCATTTTTGACCACTGGTGCAACTTGAATCCGTCGATTGGTATGTGTTTGTTTGGCATTAAATGTGGGTGGAGGGAAAGGCTGGATGCAAATATAGCTACAACTGAGGCATAATGATGAAATATGTACATACAGCTAGCCTAAATACCATGGTAGCATCGATTAGCATGCCGTGACCATTGATATGTCTGATTAGCACACTCCACGTAAGTCAACTTGAATCCGTCCCTGATCGTGTTGTTACACCCTCCGACAACACACCGACGAGGCATGATGTCTCCAAGGTACGGAAAACAGTCGAAAAAACTGAAAATAACAGAGCTGATTTGACTTAATGTGTGTAATGTGTTTGAGAAAATGGCGGTTTGCTTCCTGTTGTGACGTCACAGGTCAATGCTCCGACAGCGAACAATTGAAAGGCGTTTCAATCGCCAAATTCACCCTTTTAGAGTTGGGAAATCGGTTAAAAAAACATATGGTCTTTTTTCTGCAACATCAAAGTATATATTGACGCTTACATAGGTCTGGTGATAATGTTCCCCTTTAAGAGACGAGAACACGTTTGCTGTTATTTTTTTATTCACTTTAACTCATACATACACGTTGGCAAAAGTCATCCAATAATGGCAGTAAAGGGAATTATTAAAAAAATATATATGATAGGCAAAATTCCAAAACAGCGCAGTTCCTCTTTTTTTTCCACAATTACTAAGTTTATGTAATACAACATTTGAAAAATGATTGGTGTTCACGGCAGTCATTGAAACACTAAGCATTAGGCAGCACTTTTGCTAAGCGCTAAACAAGAAATACACACTACGAACATAATAAAACAATCACCTATTGTACAATGTCTGCACCGGGATGCCAACTGATGGGATTTTTATATATTTCCTGTTTGGATAAAGAATTAATCAATAATTAATCATAATCCTCCCAGAGGTAAAAAAAAAAACAAAACTATGTTTTTTCGTGTGTGTCTCGCCATCTTCAGTTCAAAGGTTACTAACTTCTCAGTTTATGGCAAACTTCTACTATACACGTGAGAGGCATGAATTAACCTCTAGAATTAACTCTCACCAACCCAGATGCGATGCAGCAGCGGCAGCAGCTCACCGGCTCAGTATGTCAATATTGTAGTTGCGTAAGCTAACTGTCTCTCTGTGATCACGTCGCCACTAAAAGTAGTTTGTCTGCTTAAGTGTTTATAATGAAAATATTGCTAATACTTGGTTAATATTCAGGCCACGAGATGTAAATGTAAAATTGTTGGTGGTTTTTAGATGTTTTCTGAGAGGGATTTATGAGCATAGTAGTGTAGTCACATTAGCCTCATTGTAAGTCACCTCAAAGTATTGTATGTTACAAATTAGAATGCATGAAATAAAGGAAAATGTATGTGTTCTTATCTTACATAGGGATTGTGAATGACAGCAAAATTACAAAAACAAGTGCAGTTCCACTTCAATTTAGTTACAATCATGGCAAAACTATAACAAAACAAGCAAACGTAGGCGTTGATGTTCGATGACGTCAATACATTTCTAAGCACTGGTTGGTCGTGATGGATTCGTCCATTTGTGCTGCAAAGACAGCAGGGCGCCTGTTGCCTTCTGAAGTAGGAAGATCAAACAGTGAAATGCGAAAGATAAGTCGCTTTTGCGGAAAATTAGATCCTAGTAAAGAATGTTGTACATTATTTAGTGGTGCTCACAGCTCAAAATCGGCATACAGGCATTTATTGGTTTTTAGCCCTGAACTAGCAATACTAATAGGTTAGCACGTACCTCATAGACGTGATAGCCACATATAGCTTGGACAAAACGATCTATGAATTTCCCAATTTGCTTTTTTTTTTTTTTTTTACAGAAAAATATCATTGTGGTGAAAAGTCACATTCGCCGAGGAAGAGTGACAGCGGCCAAGGCAAGATAAACAAATCCCAGAAAAGTCGAACTGCAAGGGGGCTGACAGCTGAGTGATCAGACATGCTGGCAGCGGCAAACTGTTGTCAAAGCTGTTGTCAATGGAACCTATTGATATTTCACAGAATATATTTTATTCTCACAGTAAAATCAACCAGGGGAAACGTGCATCCCTTTGACAGCTCAATACAGATCGCATACTTTTGTCTCTAAATACAAAATAATAGCGTTTTTTAAGGTACTGTTGGAAAAGCTATGGTAGCCGTGCTTTGTTTGTATCTGTTAACTTACCATTCAATTAATGTAAATGTATTTACGTTGTTTTTCATATAAATAAGCGACTTGCCTCATCAAATTTAACATATACACACATATATGTATATATATATATATATGCATATATATATTTTTATATATATATATATATGTACACATACATATATATTTATGTATACATATATACGTATATGTATATATGTATAACGCATACGCTGGAGGCGTGTCTTAATGAAATTAAACAATGGATGATCGCTAACTTTTTGCAACTCAACGCCAAGAAAACGGAAGTGCTGAATTTCGGTTTGGCTAAACACCGACACCTATTTATTAATACCACCTTAACTTTTGACAACCAAACAATTAAACAAGGCAACTCGGTAAAGAATCTGGGTATTATCTTCGACCCAACTCTCTCGTTTGAGTCTCACATTAAGAGTGTTACTAAAACAGCCTTTTTTAATCTCCGTAATATCGCTAAAATTCGTTCCATTTCGTCCACTAGCGACGCTGAGATCACTATTCATGCATTCGTTACGTCTCGTCTCGATTATTGTAACATAATATTTTCGGGTGTCCCTATGTCTAGCATTAAAAGATTACAGTTGTTACAAAATGCGGCTGCTAAACTTTTGACAAGAACAAGAAAGTTTGATCATATTATGCCTATACTGGCTGACCTGCACTGGCTTCCTGTGCACTTAAGATGTGACTTTAAAGTTTTACTACTTACGTATAAAATACTACACGGTCTATATCCATCCTATCTTGCCGATTGTATTGTACCATATGTCTCGGCCAGAAATCTGCGTTCAAAGAACTTCGGCTTATTAGTGATTCCCAGAGCCCCCCAAAAAATCTGCGGGCTATAGAGCGTTTTCTATTTGGGCTCCAGTATCTGGAATGCCCTCCTGGTAACAGTTAGAGATTATACCTCAGTAGAATCATTTAAGTCCCATCTTAAAACTCATTTGTATACTCGAGCCTTTAAATAAACCCCCTTTTTTGACCAGTTTGACCAGCATCTGCGGTCCTCTCCAAGGTTTCTCATTGTCATCCCACTGGGTTGAGGTTTTCCTTGCCCTGATGTGGGATCTGAACCGAGGATGTCGTTGTGGCTTGTGCAGCTCTTTGAGACATTTGTGTTTTAGGGCTATATGAATAAACATTGTTTGATTGATTGATATATACTTATATATGTTTATATATATGTACATGTGTATATATATACATATATATATATATATATATATATATATACACATATATATATATATATACGTATGCATGTATACATGTACATATATATCTATATATCTATCTATATACATATATATACACACATATATATACATATATATATGCACACATATATACATTTACACATATATATACACACATATATATATACACACACATATATATACATATACACACACATATATATATATATACATATACATATATATATATATATATATATATATATATATATATATATATATATATATATATATATATATATATAGTGTTGGCCCTGCGATGAGGTGGCGACTTGTCCAGGGTGTACCCCGCCTTCCGCCCGATTGTAGCTGAGATAGGCGCCAGCGCCCCCCGCGACCCCAGAAGGGAATAAGCGGTAGAAAATGGATGGATATATATATATATATATATATATATATATATATAAATAGGTGCTGTTCATATTATTAGAATGTCATGAAAAAGTTTATTTATTTCAGTAATTATATTCAGAACGTGAAACTTACATATTATATCAATTCATTACACACATAGTGATATGTTTGAAATGTTTATTTCTTTAAATTTTGATGATTAGTACTGACAATTACTGAAAATCCCAAATTCAGTATCTCAGAAAATTAGAATATTAGTTACGACTAGTACCAAAAAATATTTCTTAGAAATGTGGGCCAACTGAAAAGTATGAACATGGAAAGTTTCAGCATGTACGGCAATCAATACTTAGTTGCAGCTCCTTTTGCCTGAATTTCTGCAGCAATACGGCGTAGCATGGAGTCGACCAGTCTGTTGCACTCCTCAGGTGTTATGAGAGCCCAGGTTGCTTTAATAGTGGCCTTCAGCTCTTCAGCATTGTTGGGTCTGGCATCTGGCATCTTCCGCTTCACAATACCCCATAGGTTTTCTATGGGGTTAAGGTCTGGTGAGTTTGCAGGCCAATCAAGAACAGGGATACCATGGTCCTTAAACCAGGTAATGGTAGATTTGGCACTGTGTACAGGTGCCAAGTCATGTTGGAAAACGAAATCTTCACCTCCATAAAATTGCTCCGCGGCAGGCAGCATAAAGTGTTCTAAAACTTCCTGGTAGACTGCTGCATTGACCCTAGACCTCAGGAAACACAGTGGACCAACACCAGCAGATGACATGGCACCCCAGACCATTACCGATTGTGGAAATTTGACACTGGATTACAGGCAACGTGGATTCTCCTGTCTTCCTCCAGACTCTGGGACCTTGATTTCCAAAGGAGATACAAAATTTACTTTCATCTGAAAACATAACTTTGGACCACTCAGCAGCAGTACAGTCATTTTTGTTTTGAGCCCAGGCGAGACGCTTTTGACGTTGTCTCTTATTTAAGAGTGGCTTTACACAAGGAATGCGACAGCTGAAGCCTATATCTTGCATACGTCGGTGCGTGGTGGTTCTTGAAGCACTGACTTCAGCTGCAGTCCACTCTTTGTGGATCTCCCTCACATTTTTGAATCGGTTTTGTTTGACAATCCTCTCCAGGGCGCGGTTATCCCTCTTGCTTGTACACTTTTTTCTACCACATCTTTGTCTTCCCTTCGCCTCTCTATTAATGTGCTTGGACACCGAGCTCTGGGAACATCCAACCTCTTTGGCAATGACCTTTTGTGTCATGCCCTCCTTCTTTAAAATATCAATGGTCATCTTTTGGACAGTTGTCAAGTCAGCAGTCTTCCGCATGATTCTGTGTAATACAGAATCAAAACGAGAGACAATTTAAAGGCTTTTCCAGGTGTTTTGAGTTAGTTAGCTAATTAGAGTGTGGCACCAGGTGTTTTCAATATCTGACCTTTTCACCATATTCTAATTTTCTGAGATGTTGAATTTAGGGTTTTCATTGGTTGTCAGCTATAATCATCTCCTTTTTGGCAAAAAACACTTGAAATGTATCAGTCTGTTTGGAATGAATGTATACATTCTACAAGTTTGACTTTCTAAATGGAATTAATGAAATAAATCAACTTTTTCATGATATTCTAATAATATGACCTGCACCTGAATATATATATATATATATATATATATATATATATATGTATATATATATGTATATATATATATATATATATATATATATATATATATATATATATATATATATATTAGGGGTGTGGGGAAACAATCGATTCGAATACAAATCGCGATTCTCACGTTGTGCGATTCAGAATCGATTCTCTTTTTTTTTTTTTTTTAAATCGATTTTTTTCATTTTTTTTTTTTAATCCAACAAAACAATACACAGCAATACAATAACAATGCAATCCAATTCCAAAACCAAACCTGACCCAGCAACACTCTAGCATGTCAGCAGACTGGGGTAGATCCTGCTGAAATCCTATGTATTGAATGAATACAGAATCGTTTTGAATTGGAAAAATATAATTGTTGAATCGAGAATCGCGTTGAATCGAAAAAATTGATATATAATCGAATCGCGACCCCAAGAATCGATATCGAATCGAATCGCAGCCCTAATATATATATATATATATATATATATATATATATATATATATATATAATTTTTTTTACTCTCACATGCTACTTGGACAGTGGCAGCAAGCAACGGGGTGGAGATCCTTTCTCCACACCATTCAGGGAACAGGTGCCAATGTCGCTTTCTTCACTTTCTCTTAACTTGCTTTGCTGTTTTCTCCTTTGTTTTTTTCTCACCCGCACCCTCTAGGAATAGGCAATCACACTGAACACACACACACACACACACACACACACACACACACACACACACACACACACACACACACACACACACACACACACACACACTCACACACACTCACACACACAATCGGACATGCACAGATGTACTAACACTCACATTCATTTACACAAATGTGGTGCTTGCACACCTTCTGGTCATAGCAGTGATTTCTGTCGTTGTGACATGTGAAGGGCGCCACAGCGCCGCCAGACACCTGGATTCTCATGGCAACCTTCGCCACTGTGAGTCAAAGTCCAACATATGTGTGTGTGTATAAGGTGTGCTACGTGTTTGGGGGGTTGGGGGAGCGCCACTGAAGGCAAAATCTCCTCGGGGTTGCTTTTCCTCGATGAGACACAAGTTCAAATTATTTTAGCAATGCTCGTCTTTGCTGCATGACCTATATGATACACACACACACACACACACACACACACACACACACACACACACACACACACACACACACATACACACATTTACCACGACCTATATCGGGGGTGTCCAAAGTGTAACCCAAGGGCCATTTGCAGCCCGCAGCTATTTCTTTAACAGCCCGCAGCACATAATACTATTACAAAAAATAATAATGAATCAAAATCAATGTTGTTATGAATTATTGACCTATTTGAAGCTCCACATATTTCTCTATATAAGGCTGAAATATTTTACTTTCAGTGTGTGAATGTGTGTGTGAATAGTTTCAAAGCGCTATGAGTACCTTGAAGGTAGAAAAGCGCTATACAAGTATAACCCATTTACTTTGAACATTTTTCCGGGAAAATATTTCATGTTGTGTTTTTGCCATTAACAGAAATGTCATAAAACATTGCCAAAAAAATGTCATCTTCATATCGACAGATAGATCTGAAGTTGATCCAAACCAGTGGTCTGTGACTTTTTTGAGCCCCAGCAACTATTTGTAATATTCATATATGTATGTGTGTGCATATATATATATATATATATTAGTGCTGTGAATCTTTGGGTGTCCCACGATTCGATTCAATATCGATTCTTGGGGTCAAGATTCAATTTGATTCTCCATTTAAAAACGATATTTTCCGATTCAAAGCCATTCTGTATTCGTTCAATACATAGGATTTCAGCAGGATTTACCCCAGTCTGCTGACATGCTAGCAGAGTAGTAGATTTTTGTAAAAAGCTTTTATAATTGTAAAGGACAATGTTTTATCCACTGATTGCAATAATGTAAATTTGTTTGAACTATTAAACAAACCAAAAATATGACTTATTTTATCTTTGTGAAAACATTGGACACGGTGTGTTGTCAAGCTTATGAGATGCGATGCAAGTGTAAGCCACTGTGACACTATTGTTCCTATTTTTTTATTTTTATAAATGTCTAATGATAATGTCTGTGAGGGATTTTTAATCACTGGTATGCTGAAATTATAATTAATATTGATACTGTTGTTGATAATTATTTTTGTTTCACTACTTTTGGTTTGTTCTGTGTCGTGTTGCTGGGTCAGGTTTGGTTTTGGAATTGGATTGCATTTTTATGGTATTGCTGTGTAGTAATTTGTTGGATTTATTAAAAAAAAAAATATATATATATATATAATTTTTTTTTTTAATTGATTTTTTAAAAAAGAGATTTGATTCTGAATCGCACAATGGAAACGATTCTAATCGTATTCGAATAGATTTTTTTCCACACCCCTAATATATATATATATATACACATATATATATATATATATACATATACATATATATATACACACACACACATATAGTATATATATACACACATATATATATATATATATATATATATACACACATATATACATATATATATATACACACATACATACATACATACATATATATATATATATACACACACACACATTCAATTTTTTTGTGAAAAATATACACAAAGTTTTTTTTGTTTTTTTAAAAACAAAGATCTGTGTCGTTATTACTGGATGATTTCAACGTTCTCTCATTGTGTTTCTTGCCGTTTTCCCAATTGTTGCTGTTATTTTCTGTGTACATGGGCCAATGAAAAAACAAGTTACATGCCACAGATGGCCCCTGTGCCGCACTATGGGCACTCTTGATGTAGGAGATAATTGTTTATAGCCACTATAGTCTTAATACTGTAGTCCTAGGGTTCTTAACCGTTTTGACTTCAGGCCCCACATTTTCCAGTGTAGTGTGGCCCACTCAAATAAAAACCCTAAATTGGTTGTCTTATTCTTGCTTTTAATTGTGTTGAATAATTACAGTGCTAAAATAAATCAAAATAAAATAAGTAAAATAAAAAAGTTAAATTTAAATACATTTGATAATAGTTTATAACATATATTTCTTAAATAAACTGTCAAAGAAATGAAAGTGGAAATAAAAATAAAGCTTCACCTCTTTAATCAGAATTTTTGAGCTTAAGAAACTTCTCTATGACTTTAGCGCCAGGCTTTTTTGGTTTATTTGATATTATCATTATTGCCACAAGAAGAGGGAAAGTGTATTACAACTGAGCACCATATGTACCACAGCTGTGAAACATATATTTTGACAGGCGCTCCTGGCCCAACAAGGGGGCCAAAGGTTAGGTTGGGTTAAAAAAAAAAAAAACCCTGCTGTAGTATATTTTTTCATCGTATGGTTACATCATAATAATCCCCTCAATTAACTCGCTGGACTATAAAGAAAATATAACATACATCCGTAAACGTGGATGTACAGTATATGCAAAAGTGCAATATATTTATCTGTACAGTAAATCTATTTATATCTGCACCTTATTGCTCTTTTATCCTGCATTACAACGAGCTAATGCAACGAAATATCGTTCTTATCTGTACTGTAAAGTTCAAACTTGAATGACAAAAAAGTCTAAGTCTATACAAGAGGCAAGTCATATGGTTGTCTTACGTCAGCGCCGAAAGTAGTAAAATCAACTGTTCACCGGGAAAGACATGGCAAGAAAGACATCGCTGTCTTCTCCTGGAACCCTTATATACGGAATTCACGGTGAGAACAGGTGGTTGTCAGACTTGACTGATGCTTACCTATCTTGGAACATTTGACCATGTATGTGTGGCAGAATATACAAACCTCGTTTCCATGAGTTGGGAAATTGTGTTGGATGTAAATATAAACGGAATACAATGATTTGCAAATCATTTTCAACCCATATTCAATTGAATATGCTACAAAGACAACATATTTGATGTTCAAACTGATAAACTTTTTTTTTTGCAAATAATCATTATCTTTAGAATTTGATGCCAGCAACACGTGACAAAGAAGTTGTGAAAGGTGGCAATAAATACTGATAAAGTTGAGGAATGGTCATCAAACACGTATTTGGAACATCCCACAGGTGTGCAGGCTAATTGGGAACAGGTGGGTGCCATGATTGGGTATAAAAACAGCTTCCCGATAAATGCTCAGTCTTTCACAAGAAAGGATGGGGCGAGGTACACCCCTTTGTCCACAACTGCGTGAGCAAATGGTCAAACAGTTTAAGAACAACGTTTCTCAAAGTGCAATTGCAAGAAATTTCAAATTCTATGGTCCATAATATCATCAAAAGGTTCAGAGAATCTGGAGAAATCACTCCACGTAAGCGGCATGGCCGGAAACCAACATTGAATGATCATGACCTTTGATCCTTCACACGGCACTGTATCAAAAACCGACGTCAATCTCTAAAGGATATCACCACACGGGCTCAGGAACACTTCAGAAAAACACTGTCACTAAATACAGTTCATCGCTACATCTGTAAGTGCAAGTTAAAGCTCTATTATGCAAAGCGAAAGCCATTTATCAACAACATTCAGAAATGCCGCCGGCTTCTCTGGGCCCGAGCTCATCTAAGATGGACTGGTGCAAAGTGGAGACATGTTCTGTGGTCTGACAAATCCACCTTTCAAATTGTTATTGGAAACTGTGGACATTTGTGTCCTCGTGAACAAAGAGGAAAATACCCATCCAGATTGTTATAGGAGCAAAGTTCAAAAGCCAGCATCTGTGATGGTATGGGGGTGTATTAGTGCCCAAGGCATGTGTAACTTACACATTTGTGAAGGCACCATTAATGCTGAATGGTCCATACAGGTTTTGGAGCAACATATGCTGTCATTCAAGCAACATTATCATGGACGCCACTGCTTATTTCAGGAAGACAATACCACACCACATGTTCCAACAGCGTGGCTTCATAGTAAAAGAGTGCGGGTACTAGACTGGCCTGCCTGTAGACCAGACCTGTTTCATATTGAAAATTTTGAAGCCTAAAATACGACAACAGAGACCCCGGACTGTTGAACAACTTAAGCAGTACATCAAGCAAGAATGGGAAAGAATTCCACCTGAAAAGCTTCAAAAATGTGTCTCCTCAGTTCCCAAACGTTTATTGAGTGTTGTTAAAAGAAAAGGTGTTGAAACACAGTGGTGAACATGCCCTTTCCCAACTTCTTTGGCATGTGTTGCAGACATGAAATTCTAAGTTAATTATTATTTGCAATAAAATAAAGTTTATGAGTTTGAACATCAAATATCTTGTCTTTGTATTGCATTCAACTGAATATGGGTTGAAAAGGATTTGCAAATCATTGTATTGCGTTTATATTTAAATCTAACACAATTGCCCAACTCATATGGAAACGGGGTTTGTATGTGAAGTGAAGTGAATTATATTTATATAGCGCTTCTCTCGAGTGACTCAAAGCGCTTTACATAGTGAAACCCAATATCTAAGTTACATTTAAACCAGTGTGGATGGCACTGGGAGCAGGTGGGTAAAGTGTCTTGCCCAAGGACACAACGGTAGTGACTAGGATGGTGGAAGCGGGAATCGAACCTACAACCCTCAAGTTGCTGGCACGGCCACTCTACCAACCGAGCTATACCGCAGTCTTCTTGGCTCAGAGTGGCGTATGTTACTTGGTCATGTGTTTGCCCCATGTGCAGCTTCAGCTAGTTGCACTAATCTTGGTAAACATAGGATGAATTTCTATCCAACTATCGATTGGTTTTGAAAATAAAAAGTATCAAAAATTCCCCAGCATGCTTGGATTTGAGACACCCCTGACCTACAGTACAGTATATGATTATCAAAACACACCACACACAAATAGGCTACACAACATACTTTAACACGTCACACTCCATCCATCAATTTTCTACTGCTTGTCCCTTACGGGGTCGCGGGGGGTACTGGACCCTATCTCAGCTGCATTCGGGCGGAAGGCGTGTACACCCTGGACAACTCGCCACCTCATCACAGGGCCAACACAGACAGACAGACAACATTCACACTCACATTCACACACTAGGGCCAACTTAGTGTTGCCAATCAACCTATTCCCAGGTGCATGTCCTTGGAAGTGGGAGGAAGCCGGAGTACCCGGAGGGAACCCACGCATTCACGGGGAGAACATGCAAACTCCACACAGAAATATCCGGACTCCAGGGATCAAATCCAGGACCTTCGTATTGTGAGGCACTTGCACTAACCCCTCTCCCCCGTGCTGCCCACGTCATATACAAACCCCGTTTCCATATGAGTTGGGGAATTGTGTTAAGATGTAAATATAAACGGAATACAATGATTTGCAAATCATTTTCAACCCATATTCAGTTGAATATGCTACAAAGACAACATATTTGATGTTCAAACCTTTTTTTGTGCAAATGATCATTAACTTTAGAATTTGATACCAGCAACACATGACAATTAAGTTGGGAAAGGTGGCAATAAATACTGATAAAGTTGAGGAATTCTCATCAAACACTTATTTAGAACATCCCACAGGCGTGCAGGCTGATTAGGAACAGGTGGGTGCCATGATTGGGTATAAAAGCAGTTTCTGTGAAATCTCAGTCATTCATAAGAAAGGATTGGGAAATGGTCACAACTTTGTGAACAAATGCGTGAGCAAATTGTCGAACAGTTACAACACTTCTCAACGAGCTATTGCAAGAAATTTAGGAATTTCACCATCTACGGTCCATAATATCATCAAAAGGTTCAGAGAACCTGGAGAAATCGTAAGTGAAGATATAACGAACCTTTGTACCCTCAAGCGGTACGGCATCAAAAAGCGACATCGGTGTGTAAAGGATATTACCACACTTCAGAAAACCACTGTCAGTAATTACAGTTTGTCGCTACATCTGCAAGTTAAAACTACTTTGCAAAGCCAAAGCCATTTATCGACGACACCCGGCTTCTCTGGGCCCAAGCTCAGTTAAGATGGACTGATGCAAAGTGTTCTGCGGTCTGATGAGTCCACATTTCAAATTGTTTTTTGGAAACGGTGAATGTTGTGTCCTCCGGACCAAAGAGGAAAAGAACCATCAGGACTGTTCTAGGTGCAAAGTTGAAAAGCCAGCATCTGTGATGGTATGGTGGTGTATTCGTGCCCAAGGCATGGGTAACTTACACATCTGTGAAGGCACCATTATTGCTAAAATGTACATACAAGTTTTGGAGCAACATATGTTGTCATCCAAGCAACGTTATCACGGACGCCCTTGCTTATTTCAGCAAGACAATGCCAAGCCACGTGTTACAACAGCGTGGCTTCATAGTAAAAGAGTGCGGGTACTAGACTGGCCTGTCTGTAGTCCAGACCTGTCTCCCATTGAAAATGTGTGGCGTTTTATGAAGCCAAAAATACCACAACGGAGACTCCAGACTGTTAAACAACTTAAGCTGTACATAAAACAAGAATGGGAAATAATTCCACCTAAAAAGCTTCAAAATTGTTTCTCCTCAGTTCCCAAAGGTTTATTGAGTGTTGTTAAAAGAAAAGGTGATGAACACGTGCCAACTACTTTGGCACGTGTTGCAGCCATGAAATTCCTAGGTTAATTATTATTTTTTTTTAAAATAAAGTTTATGAGTTTGAACATCAAATATGTTGTCTTTGTAGTGCATTCAACTGAATTTGGGTTAAAAATGACTTGCAAATCGTTGTATTCTGTTTATATTTACATCTAACACAATTTCCCAACTCATATGGAAACGGGGCTTGTATATACACACACACACATATATAATGATTATATATATATTATTCCTGATAGGGTGATTTATAATCATCTTTCTTGAATGGTGCACCTTAACTGTCAGAGCAATTATGAATGAAATGAAGAAAATATATTTTGTAAAACGCATGTATATGTTTTTGTTGTTTAAGCTTATAAGTACCCACTTTCTATCAGAGCTCTAAGAGCATATTCTTTTTGCAGTGTGTTTGTTGCTGGCATGAGAGGGACTGCCTGCAGCTTGTGTGATGGTCTGTGGATATGTGTGTTTTTTTTTTTTTTGGGGGGGGGTAAGGGGGTGCATGTGCATGTGTGTTCAGAACCTCAGGCCAGGATAGTGTGCGGCGTGTGTGTGTGTGCACGTGCGGGGGAAGAAAGAGTGTAGGTGAGTGCAGGAGACAAACCTGTCAGTTTCACAGCTGGTTACCTTGGCTGCAGGGCTCAAGCTGGACCACAGTGACACTCAGCATCACAGCAGCACCACACATGGCCTGAAGGAGAACACACACACACACCAACGTATACACACACAAACCTTGTTTGGCCGTCCTTCGCCACAAGACCAAGAGAACAGTGAAACCACTTGGGCAAGTCATCATATCTTTTCCATTTTTTTTTTCTTTTTTTTTGGCTCGCTGGAGGTGTGAACAACATCGCAGACCAGATTGCCTGGCAATGGAGTGACCATCACGTTGTAAGGAAGAGGGTGGGGGGAGGTGGAAGAACACGGAGATTCAGAGTGGGAGAGAAACAAGACAAAAGTAATGATGTAAGAATTTTTTTTTTTTAGTGGATGAACTTTACTGAAGGAAGCGCCTTGTCTCCCTGCATCATCACGCCGTGAAACCCGCACTATCATGGCCAGTCTTGACGTGCTAGCCATGATGGAGGTTGACGTGGACTATTAGCTGCATGGCCCTTCTTGCATGTATGAAGAGACGCTGTCCCCATCCTTCGGTCTCATCTCACCACTCGCTTCATGGCGAGTCCCTCAGCGGCTACTCTCTGAGGAGAGAAGAGCCTAAGGCAAGGCAGCCCTATACGCCTCACCCTACTCTCCATCACTCCCCTGCCTCAACCATCCTTCCATCTCGACTCCAATGAAAGTGATGGCTATTACTTCAGGCTATCCAGCGAATGATGCCCCCCCCCCTTTTTAAATATCATTTAGTAAGTACAGTAGAGTTAAATACATGTTTTAGGGCAAGACAAGAGGTTAGGGCACCACTGGCACCAGATGGCAGGAGACTGATGCAGTTGCCACGCAAAATAACTTATTTTGTTATAAATTTTCCACTCAACGAATAAAACAATAAGAAATGTTAAGATGCAAAAACTTAAATCAACATGACCATCATCTTTGTATTAGTTAAGAGTTCCATGCCGCACTCACAGTTGTTTGACAGCACAATGCGCACCCTGAACTCCATTGTAAAAACGTGTTTCCACCTTTGTTGGATTTCATTTTCATGCTTAAACCTACCCTGTTCACTTTGGCTAAGTTTATAGTTATATTACCTTTATTTCAGCTACTGTGTAATTTTGATAACTGTTTTGTTTATATTATGATTGTAGTATTTAAATGATGATAAATGCATGTGTTGTGTTAGTCGCAGATGTCACCAAGGAACCACTTTTTTTTCCAAATACATTTTTAATAGTGAACTGCTAACATGAAAATGTTAAACAGGAGTTCCTTAAAAATGAATGGCTTTGTAAATACACTGAGACAAAGTCCAAGATCATTGTGTTCTTGGTGTTTTTGAAACTGCACCAATTTTTTTCCTATGAATTTTCAACTAACTTGTTTTTTGCCAAGAGAATTATTGGTCATATGTACATTTTGAGGATGCGGTAGTTCTATTTTTGGCCAAAGTAAGACACAAACAATCTGAAGTTGTCTTTATATTTAAGTTATTATGCCATGTTTTAACAAGTCCGGGCTGTAATGGAATAGATTAGCTATGCTGCTAAACTGAGAGAGTAATTAACTATAAAATTACAATTGTAAAGTTACAGCATGTTGTTGTAATGTTATTGTAATAAACCGTAGAATATCAGCTCTGCAGTTAAAGTAAATTATTTTAAATGTTTTTTGCGAAAGTTATTCAATTATTAGCCAGTAATTTGCTGTCAATTTACAATAAAATATGTTTACAGTGTACCAGCAGTAGAAACACTGGAGCATCAACACATTATCAATAGAGTAAAACTAACCTGTTTCACGACGGTCTTATCCCAGCTTACATTTCCTATTGGTGGGTGAAAAATGCTACGCTTGGTGAATTCTACTTCACACTGACAGCAAGAGCCAAGCATTAAAAAGCAGAAAAACGAACAGCACTGCTTAGTGTAAATGTGGTTGTTGTAGCACTACCACATCATTTTTAGTAAAGGTTAACAAAGACTTCAAGACCCAGCTGGGTACCAGCGTCCTCTTCAGTGCATATTTGTTTTTGGTCTATATCTTTTGTCAGAGTTAAACGTTTTGAAATTAAAAATAGCCCCATTATGGAAAACGTAAATGTTCACTGCAGAGGATGCTGGTTCAATAGAGCAGTTGTTCTCAAATGGGGGTACATGTACCCCTGGGGGTACTTGAAGGTATGCCAAGGGGTACGTGAGATTTTTTTATTTTTTATTTAAAAATAGCAACAATTCAAAAATGCTTTATAAATATATGTATTTAATAAACCTTCAACAACATATGAATGCAAGTTCATAAACTGTGAAAAAAGATACAACAATGTAATATTCAGTGTTTACAGCTAGATTTTTTTTGTGGACATGTTCCATAAATATTGATGTTAAAGATGTATTTTTTTTGTGAAGAAATGTTTGGAACTAAGTTCATGAATCCAGATGGATCTCTATTACAATCCCCAAAGAGGGCACTTTAAGTTGATGATTACCTCTATGTGTAGAAATATTTCTTTATAATTGAATCACTTGTTTATTTTTCAACATTTTTTTCGTTATTTTTATATCTTTTTTCCAAATAGTTCAAGAAAGACCACTACCAATGAGCAATATTTTGCACTGTTATACAATTTAATAAATCAGAAATTGATGACATAGTGCTGTATTTTACGTCTTTATCTCTTTTTTCAAACAAAAATGCTTTGCTCTGATTAGGGGGTACTTGAATTAAAAAAATGTTCACGGGGGTACATCACTGAATAAAGGTTGAGAAACACTGCAATAGAGGATATTAAGGGGATATTAGGATATTAGTTTAACTAATGGATGATGCAGCACCAATCAATGTTAGCATCAATTTGAGTAAATATTGTATGTTTGGAAAAAAGAACACACACTGTAGTTGTTGAATATTTAGTGGACCAAAAGTGGACCTGATTAAGGAAACAACCTTGTTGACAGGAGAAATGAGTCTGTGTTGTGCCTGCTGCTGTCAAGGGGTTCCAGAGTCTAAAGTTTAAACAGAAAATTATGCCTTCTGTGTATTTGTGTGTGTGCTTAGGCAACCAACTTCTGCTAAATACTAATTACTGAATGCTTAGTGTAGATGCCCTTTCTGTTTGGGTCCCTTTAGTATAAACATTCATTACAGTGTTTTTTTTGGTAACGTCGTCATTATTATTCCGCCAAAGGCCCCCGAGGAGTCAGCTCGAGCTGAGGCCAGTCGCTGGGGCCGGACCGCGTTGATGATAGTGGTGGTGGAGGTTGGGTGGGGGTCGGGGGGATGAAACTGTGTAGAACCAGAGCGCCAGGACCCGGGAATGCACACAAGTGATATTTGTGTGCCGAGATCAAAAAGCATTTACCTTTAGATGTTTCCTGATATGAATATTCAACATCCTTATTGAAATCTAATTTGGGTCTCCTTGTCTCAGGGGTCTTCTCATCAGTGCCTGTTGCCTGAGGCCACTGCTGATTGACAGCCAAACTTTTGTAAAGAGCAAGCAGGAAAAAAAGGGGGCGCTCTGGTGGTGTGAGGGATGTGAAGCTGGAACAGATGAGTGGAGGGGGATGGCCAACAGGGGCAGGGGTATTTAGCCTCCTTGCATGCATGCACGAACAAATGCTGCTGCAGCTTCGGATATTGTTAGATAAAAAAACACAAGTTCCTTGCTCTACTTTGTCATATTTTAACCTTAAATTAACTATTTAATTATTCTTATATTTTTTTCACTCCGTCAATGCAAAATAATTCTCAATTTAATTCAGAAACATAGATAAAGTACATTTGCTGCGATGATTCAAACTAATCTACCAGGATATAGTATGTGCCATCAGTGTGTTTACCAAGATACAAACACAATTAATGTGTTGTGTTGGGGAGGAAAAGACTTGCCTGTATTTACACAGTTGTGAGGAGTATTTAATGTTGAGTCTACCCCATCTGACGTTGCCTGAAAAGCAAAGCATTTCCCAGAAATTACATTCCTAAATTTTACATGGCTCATGTTCCAACAGAGGGCCTGTATACTGTATTTTTAGGTAGTACTGGCTTCGATATTACAACATTTGCAAAATTAAAAGCCCGACGAGGACAATACCACACAATGCCAAGTGTATGTGCAGAGTACATGCACACAGTTCATTGTTGTCCTCATCTGTCCAGCGGACTGAGCGTGGTTTAATGCTGTTATTGTGCAGGTGTGGGTCTCGTTCCTTAGGGTTCCATTAAAATGATGCCCCTACCAAGGCCGACTCTGCTTGCTCTTTCCATTTAACACGAGCCATATGTCTGGCAGGAGGCAAACAGCTGATGGGGTTTAATTGACAGAAATCAACATATTTGCTTGTGTGTCTGTGTGTGAGCTCGTGCGCTGCTCAGCGTCAGGGGATTGTTTGAGTGGGTCAAATACGGATCAGACCGGAGAGATGTCGCACGAGAGAACAGAAGAGGCATTGGACAGGACACATAACTTGTGAATGCAGAATATTTATATTGAAAAAATGGTATTTGGACAAACATTTGAGTCAGTTATTTAATCAATAAAATGGTAAAGACTTTTCTGTTGCTGTAATATCAAATTATACTGTATAATATAAGTGCTTAGAATTTCAAATTAAAATGTTTAATTCTAGTAATTAAATGCTCCTATATTCTGTAGTTTCAGTGATTGTAGTTTAGAGCTACACAATTTCCATGCGATTTGAAAAATACCAATATTGTGAAAAAGTGAACTATTGTAAACTATTGCTTTACACTCTAAACTGCAAAAACTTCCTGAGCCTTTCATTGTTCTCTTAGACTGAACTGAACTCCTGAAATCAAATAACTTTTGCACAATATTCTTATTGATTGAGATGTGCACTGCACTATAAACATTTTTGCTGGAAATTCAAAGAAATTTGCTGGCTAATAAATGCATTAATTTCGCAGTAACATTCACAGTTACTGTTTCTTTGAAAATAACAGTTAATTGCTATGAAAAATACTGTACGGGTATTTTGATTTTTACATTCATTTGTTGTAATCTTACAGTAAGTTTTAATTGCACCATTTTACTGTGGGGAAAAAAATACTCTCATATGCTGTAAAATGTTGGTATTTCTTCACAATGTGCTATGGAAGTTCAACATTTACACATTCATGAGCATGTTTAAATATATGATTAGGAACAGAACTCATATTTATTGTGACTTTAGAATATTAATTTTTTTTTTTTTACAAATGAACTATTTTGTCAGCAAACTTTATACTTTGAAATAAAACAATCATCTTAATGACTATTATCAACTTAAAAATTAAGCACTAAATACCTGGCAAAGATAAGTGTGTAAGAACTTGAGAGCTCTGACTTAAAAAAAATATGTCCCTCAGAGCATTGTAAAAATCTGCTGACATAAGTAGAAGCTGTTATTACTGCAAAGGGGATAACAATTCCATATTCTTCAAAGATTTTTCTCTCCCCTTGGTGTAATGGGCACACAAGTTTTGTCAGCATAGCGCGCCACTTTCCCAGACTTGGCTTGGCGGCTTTGTGGAAAAAAAATAAAATATTGTAAGGTTATGAATGTCGTATTGTAAGAATGGTTAAAAGTAGTATAAGTCATAAGGGATGGACTGAACTAACAGGCGCAGCGCAATTAGCACAAAAACCTCATCAATGCCTCCCAATATCACAAGTCTCCAAGGGGCGTCAGACGTATAAAGACTCCTGATCTATTACTACAAAGTGATTAATCCTCCCTAACAATGACCACTCTTAAACTGGGCTTCTACATTATTAGGTGGCCCTATATGGCAGTTTAGTTTTGCACTAATTAGCATTCATCTCAGGAAGCCCAGAGACATCCCCTCCACCAGGAGAAAGGACATAGTATGAGATGGCAACACACTGAAATGTCATTAACTTGATGTTAATTACTAATTAATAGGGCTATTTCATTTACATGTATCTCTGGCTCTCTGATGGGGTCTACCTTTAGTGGGTTACTCTGACTGGCCGACAATTCGGGGGGGAGGGCTTATCATCTCTTTCCTCTGCACTCGGCTTTCACCACTTCATCTTTATTAATTAATAGTGGGTCTCTCATTGCGGTTATGTCTGCTTGTGCAGCACCATTTCCTATTAGGGTGAACAATCCAATGAGTGGCCCGTCACCTCTTTTAAGGGGGAAGTTTTCTCCACATTTCGTCCTCCAGACGTCTAACTTGTAGTTACTTTTGGTGACCCCTCCTTTTCTTTCCTTTGCCATGCATTATGGTCACAAGCCACCTGTTTCTATGGCAACCTTAGCTGTGGGTCCCACGACAAGGAGTGGGTTGGTTTGACTAGCGTCTGGCCATTCACACATGGGAAGTGCCAGCGAGCCAGCATGGCACACTGTATCCTGCCATATGGTACACACACACACACACACACACACACACACACTGCATCCTGCTGGTCTGGACTTGAGATGTTGGGCTGGGGTGGACCCCTAGTGGGACCAGGGTCTACTGAAGAACCTATTCTATAGCTGGTGCAATGATTCATTGGGAGGTCAGGTCAAGTCACGTTGGACTCTTCTACTTATCAATACGTTACTGCCTCCCTGTGGTGATGCACGGAAATAACATGAAAATATTGCAGCCAACTCGCAAATGTTGACAAAATAAATTTTTATTCAAAGTTAGGACATGCATTTAAATTACAGCGTAATTAAATTACAACACTGAATTTTCCTTCAGTATTGCATTTCTTAATTACAGATTTATGTTTTAATCAAAAATATCAGGGGAACCCAGCAAGAGCAACTGATTGTACTAACAACATTGGGCAGGATAGTAACAGAAAGACGACAGAACATCATGGACGGACAATGTGGTAAACAAAAAAATTAAGGAATATCAAGTATTTGTTGAGCTGATAAAGTAACACATATTGTGGCATGAAAATTAATTTTAAGTTGAGTATAGTTTTGAAATGTTTTTTTAAAGTGCTGTTGAATTTGTAATACATATTGTATTTTTCCAAAAACAAAGCCTTTTTTACAATTTCCCTCAGGACATGTAATTACTTGATATTGTAATTGATATCCGATTTTTGAAACACCCTGTTTATGTCAATGTGTATTACTATAAATAGCCATATCGGGTATTCTACTGGTTGTTACATACATACAAAGTATGCAAACAACACTGAACTCCCATTTTTGCAACAACTAATAAGGTGGATTTTACAAACAGCCATTACAGAATCTAAAACACGATGTGCTGTTTGGTGAAAATAAAGAAAAGATAAAATGACACAATTAAACCCACCCGGACTTCCAAAGAGGCACAAAAATCTAGATGCATAGTCAACTAAAGTCAAGTTAGACATGACATCTAACAGAAACTAAAAGCTACAAGCATTCATTTTAAGTCTTACATTTGATTTTTGTTCCAAATGTGTAACAATAGAACAAAACAGATCTTTGTAAAAATGTAAGGCCTGCAACATTCATCATGTCAGTGTATGACATGGGCACTGTACATCAGAGGAGAGCATGATAAATTAGTGCGCAGAGAATCCTATCACAAATACCTCAAACACTGACTTGACTTCCTGTTGCTTGACAGTTTTACAGTAAGTGCATTAGGTGTTTCCACCGAGACTCTAATAAAGACTACAGAGGTTTATAGTCTCATTCATACTGCATCATGTTTGCAAACTTTTACGCTCTCTAAAAATATTTTGAGACTGCAAAAACAATTTTAAGCCGTATAAATATATAGGTACTCAAAATGATTGCAAATACAGCATGCAAAGACATAAAAAAAGCTAAGAAACTAAACATTTTCAGTAACTTTGGTCTTTCTGCTTATACATTTGCTGATACGACAAACTGGTTGAACAAACTCATTCTTTTTGCACCTCTCTGTAACAGGCATGTGTAACCATGGCGATGGGGACAATAGCACATCACCACTACCCCAAAAACAAAAAAACTAAGAAACTAACGCTTAATCTTTTTGTAACTGGAAAAACACTCAGTCATGAGATGACTTTGTAGAAGTGCTTTGGGTTACAGCCTCATAATTACCTTATCCATTAATTTTGTTGTCAAGATTAAATGAGGTTTGTACTGAGGAATTAATAAAATATAGAACATTTCAGACTGCTAACAAGTGAGTAAACAATAATGTGCAGTTTTCTGAATTCATGATATCTTCTCGGGCCAAAGCCCGACCCTCCCCCAAATTTATGTGAAAATGTATTTTTGTTTATGTTAAACAAGCAAATAAATGAGAAAGGGCAGATGAAAACTACCTAACAGAGACAAACTACAAGGTGTAGCTAGTTGACATTTAAGCATGGTGTGCTTTTTTTCCCTGATATCCTTCACCAGCAATGGCAAACATTTTTTGGAGTCAAGTGATGATGTGATTAATAAGCAGACTCAGCTGTGTGCTTAACACACCTTTTACACATGTGTGTCTGTCTATGAGCTACAGAGATACAGAGAGAGACACACACACCTCCCGTGATAAGGATGAAACTCCTCCACTCTCTTTAAGGACAGAGTATTCAGATGCGGGTATGGTGGTGGCGAATCTTGCTAGGGTCAATGTCGACGCGGCGGGCCTGACCAAAAACCAGGAAAGTGCACAGGCCAAGCAGATTGACGGCGGTGATGAGACCAAACATGGAGGCCCATGAGCCTGTGGACTCGATGAGATACCCCGAGAAATATACCATGAGGACCCCTGCAAAGGACCACACACAATGTCAGCACACTAGAACAGCGGATTGAGTCAAAAAGATGGCAGGTAGGTGTGATAGATCTGTGTGCTGCTGAGAAAATGTCAAAAGTTCATTGCAACTCCCTCACAGGACCACCGATTGTCTATAACACTGTGGCCTCCATTATTAATCTGGCATGTCATGATGACTTCTTGATTAAATATGTATATGACACATGGGAGAATGCCTGCACAGCCAGCATGTGAGCTCAAAACCAGGGTTTTTGAAAGGTGGATTAATTATTTGACCTAATAGATTGCAAAAAGATGAAAGATTCGCAACGTGATATTTTTTTTCTGTTGCTGCTGAACTTGAAATACACTCACCTGAGAATGCTCCGCATGTGTTCATAACACCTGTCAAAGAAATGCAGGCACACACATTATGGATTAAAGAAAAACCTCTTGTATGGTTGTCAAGTAAATCCTTTTAAACTTACCGAACAAGGCTCCTGCACAAGACGGAGCAAGGTCTTGAACGTTTACAGACACACCACTGTAAAAATAAAAACATATTTTAATTAATTTGCTCAATTCACTCAAAATATAAACATTAGAATTAAGGAAAAGTATGGCAATTGGTTAATAAAATGCACAAACTTAAAAAACAGGAGATAGAAAATACATTATTTAAATAAAATGAAGATAACTGGATGAAAGGTTACAAATACACTATGAGACAAATGTGTTCGATTTTCACAATGACTCCATCTTACAGAGCAAAATTCCGTTTTGTTTTCAGAACAACTATAATAAATAGCATGTTTTTTGAAAATATATACTGCATGTTTCAATTCAGGTTAGGATTATAAATCCCCAACATAGCAAAATTGTATTTGTATGAAGACAACTATTACTAAGTTACACTGGAAAAACAAAAAGGTCTGTTAGAAGAGAAACAGAACTAATCCTGTGTTACACATTATGACGCGTGATGCTGTAGATTCATTAAATGTTGGAAATGTGCCCTATCAAGTGTGAATGACTGATTTACTTCCAGTGTCTGTTATGACGTGAGCTGTTGCCAGTGTTAACATAGCCGGGTGAAATTTTAATTCGACATGACAGATTGTTTCACCAAACCAAACTGCTATGGCAGGATTACTACTGCGTGAGGCACTCTTGCAACTACGTGGGCAACATCTGGAGTCTACCTTTAGTGGGTTACTCTGACTGGCCGACAATTCGGAGGAGGGGCTCATCATCTCTTTCCTCTGCACTCACCTTTCACCACTTCATCTTTATTCATTAAATAGTGGGCCGCTCCTTGTGGTTATGTCTGCTTTTGCAGCACCATTTCCTATTAGGACGAACAATCCAATAGGTGGCCCGTCACCTCTTTTAAGGGTGAGATTTTCTCCACGTTTCGTACACCAAACACCTCCAGACGTCTAACTTGTAGTTACTTTTTGGTGACCACTACTTTTCTTTCCCTTGCCATGCATTACGGTCACAAGCCATCTGTTTCGAGTTACAGCAGTTCGGGTTACAGCAAAGACAGACGCGGGCACTAGCCACGTCGTCATAATTGCATATCCTGCTATGTTTTCCTCCGCTCTAGTCATTTTACATCACTCTAATCAAAGAACCCAAATTATAATGTGTAGGTGCGCAGGTTTGGTGACTATTAATTTAAACATAAATAATTAACTGGGGGCTTCACAGTGGAAGAGGGGTTAGTGCGTCTGCCTCACAATACGAAGTAGTCCTGGGTTCAATCCCGAGCTCGGGATATTTCTGTGTGGAGTTTGCATGTCCTCCCCGTGAATGCCTGGGTTCCCTCCGGGTACTCTGGCTTCCTCCCACTTCCAAAGACATGCACCTGGGGATAGATTGATTGGCAACACTAAATTGGCCCTAGTGTGTGAATGTGAGTGTGAATGTTGTCTGTCTATCTGTGTTGGCCCTGCGATGAGGTGGCGACTTCTCCAGGGTGTACCCCGCCTTCCGCCCGATTGTAGCTGAGATAGGCACCAGCGCCCCCCGCAACCCAAAGAGAATAAGCGGTAGAAAATGGATGGATGGGTAATTAACTGGGGTTCTTACTATTGTAATAATGACATGCGTTCCCAATACACAAAATGACTCTCTGTAATGCTGTGCCCTGTTTTATTGCATTTTTATATAATAATGGTGGTTTGTATGAATGTGATGTGATAGTGATATTATTAAGAGGTGGATTAAGTTGTCAAAATCCCTTCTGAAGGCCCAAGTACGAACTGCACCGCATACTATGACTTTGACAATGAATGTTGACCATGTACTGTACACAAACGGATGGCTTTTCTGTCTTGGTGTGGTAGCGTAGGCACTCTTTGTAAGCGCTTGGGCTGTCACATAACTCAAAACTTGCATAGGGTAGAGATGAAAAAAAGTGCAAGGTAAGTGGCAGTACCTGTGACTAAAGGTGGTGAGGCCCATAGTGGCCGACACATAGGCTATGGCCCAAGAGAATGTGATGTTGCCACAGAGAAGGATGGTGAACACACTGGAAACACCCATGGAAAAAAACTACAGGAATGAATTCACAGAAAAAAAACAAAAAAACAACATCAAACATTACAGAGACCGCCGCACTTTAGGGAATAGGATGTTTGTGTGCTGTGGACTTTGTGGGTTACATGATACGCAATGAGATTAATGATGACTATACCTGCATTAACTTCCTCACGTTAGCTGTGTCGAATCCTGATAAAAATTGGGGGAAACAAGACACATCACAAGTGAAACCACACTTGAAAACATTGGGCAAAGTGCTCAGGTTTTACTTTTGTACCTTGACTAATTAGATGGTCCGACAGGCAACCACTGAAAAGGGATGAGGGAATGGCCACCAACCAAGGAATGACATTGAACACCCAACCCTAGAGGAGCAAATTGTTGCAGAACGATTCAGGAACTTTATTATGAAATCACCAGCACACATGGGATATCTGAGACGGCAAAAACAGGCAACGTTAATTTTCATTTTATTTCTGTTCGAGGGTGGTGCATGACCCAAGGAAAAAGGTTTCAATTTAACCTAGTAGAATTTTATATGTTGCCCCTTCTTTCTTTGTGAATAATACATGCATTTTATGCAATGCAATTAAACTAATTACATGTAATCATATGGAGGTGTACAATTTGTTTATGAAAGTTTAGTTTTAAAAGTAGTATTCACTCATTTAATAAAATTGTTGTTTCAAGAATATTGGTTTGAAGAGTAACCATTTTTAGACAGCTGATTTTTTTTTCCCTGGCGCAAATCGGGTTATTACATATAATCCCTGAATTGCATACGGTTGCATATTTGTATTGACAAGAATGAAAAAAATAATTTCCAGATAATCTTTTTTGTGGTCACTATTGACAATATCTTACACCTAAGTTTACTCATCCATTTATGATTTATTATTTTTCACACATGTTTATCAAGTTACATTAAGGAACATCATTTGGTGACATTTGCACATTTCAACATTTCTGAAAAGAAGTAGAAAGAAGCAAAGCTTAAATTTAATCCTTCCCCTTCTCCGTGTATTTTTCTGAAAGTTCATTCACACCATAACTTTTAAATGTTTACATTAAGATCACCTTCTGTTTGAAAGAAGGGAAGATGTTGGGAAAAAATGAATATGTAACAACTTATTGGTGATAGTCAATGAATGTTATGTATTATTTTAAAGGGCTGTTCGCAACATTTACACAAATGCCTAGAGGGCGGCAACTTCCAATGTAGTTTACAAAGTATATTCTGCCCTCCTACGGCTTTTTGTGTGTAATGACGCATTACAAACATACATAACTCATGCACGCGCACAAGCTTTAGGTGTTGTTAGCTAATAATAGCAATTTGGGTTGTTAGCGTAACCTGCCATTGAATATATATTCTATCAAGACAATATGACGGCAAATTGTTGATTCTCTTGGACTGCTTTTGCAGTGTGCACATGCTGCCTGCACATATGTGTTGACGAGACCAGGTGAGTGACCACCTTAAACACTAATCACTTTATCCAGGCCGTTCAAAAAAAATATTCCATAGTGTTTGTAATTGTGAAAACTATATACAGTTATAAAACAAATGTGTTCTGTTAAACCACTGATGGAAACATAAGGTAGGTGGTATTCTTGTTATATTTTTTGCTATAAAAAATGTTACAGTGAGGAAGTTGTAAACAGCACCTTAAATATTGTAGAATCTGTCATTTTTGTAGTTGTTTATTAGTTGTGTCTTTTATGTCCTTGTAGACGAGATAATGTCATATTCAGTATTTGTGTAGTTCCTTGATGTATTTAACAACAAGTACCTAGACTTCTTTTTATCCATTTAAATAATGTAGATTTCGCAATTGGCGCTCACAGTGCTCTGCATTTTCCTGATTCCTCAACTCGCGTGCCTTCTGGCATGTCAGCGTTGCATTTTGTTAAATGCTCATTATGTAGCTGGCATTACATTCAAAAATGCAATTTATTTTAAAAAGCAATGACTGATTTTATCATCTTGTTTGTAATATTCTAGGAAACAAAATAGATTACGACATTATAGTGGAGTAACTGCTATTGAAGAAATACAATAAAAACAAACCACAAAAAAAATCCGCTCCAAGGCTTTCTTTTTAGGGTGCATTAGTATATTTTTGCTAATTTATTTGCTATTAAAAACAACAAAAGAAGTGTGGCCATGATAACTAGTACGACAAGAACGCTTTAGCGTAAACATTATTGCCTCACTCTTGATTGAACAATCCGTTTTTTCTTGAATCTTTTTCCCTTTTTCAAAATTTCAAGTGATCATGTTACCTTAGCATCAGGGAAAGTGTCTATAAAGAAGGTTGGCAGCCATGACAACAGAGTGAAGAAGGTGCTTGCTGTGCAAAGGTGCGTAATGATCACGGCACTGGTATGGAAATAAAGCAAAACAGCAACACACATTAATGACTGATGTCTGTGCATCTGGTTCTACCTTAGAAACCATAATGTCAAGACAACAGTTAACACACAAAGGTTCTTAAAAGGGAGCACATGACTTGTATCCTCCTAATATGTAGGACATGAGGTGAAACAGGGGAGTAATCAACATCAGACATTTGTCAACAATCCCATCACAAACACCAACATATATTTTTCCCGCGAACTGGTACTCACGATGAATGAAAACATCTTACCGCATTAATATTCCTTTTAGATGAAAGCAGTGGATTTAACAAAGCCTTCTTATCTGCAACACGGTGCTTTGACAATGAAGTGTTCCAAAGTGTACTGTATGCATGCTCGAATTCTGATTTTTGGGTGGTTGAAGTTTACTTCGAACATGTCTAACAGTTTCAATGTGATACGACACACATTTCCATTTCTTTTTACAACATAGCCGAAAAGGAGTAGGAAGATGCAAAGCTTATTTAACCCAACCCTTTTAGCAATTACTACCACATATGTTCCTAAATAAAACACAATTTACATCAAATATTTCAAAATACAACAGGTATGGTAATACATAGTTAAAGAGGAACTGCACTTTTTTGGGAATTTGGCCTATTGTTCAAAATCATGAGAGACAAGAACGCACATGCCTCCATCAACATTTTGTATACACACTCCAAGTCTATATATAATGTAGTAACAAATACGTTCATAAAAATATGTAATATGTACAATCTTTACCATATTTTCTTTGTTTAAATCATTGCCAGAACTAATTCCCCAGCGCATTGATTTCAGTTTCAATGGCAGCGCAATTCCGACTTCAGGCAAAAACTTTGTGTTCCTATTTACGGATACTAAGGCGTGTGTGTCTTCTTATCATAGCAGACTTGGCAACAGACAATGAAAACGACAATTTTTGGACAAATGAGGATTCACAACCTTATCTTTTTTAATCTGATGAAGGAAGGATGGACTACTGCTTCTCGAAGCGAGCACGAAGAAAAGGGTGAAACATTGGGGCAGATGGAAGCCGATAGAGTGAGGTCAGTGTGACACAAAGCTGCAAATGTGAAATTTGGAGACAAGCTATTTCGACATAGTTGGCTTACCCCAAATAAACCAAAAAGAACGTGCACGGCCAGCTGGACAAAATGCACAACTGTCCATCAAGAGAGTCACATATTAATATTGATCATGATAAAAGCAACATGTCATGTGTGTTATTAAAACAGGAGAACATTCTTTTGTACATTGTCTGGTTAGCGGTGTACAAACAAAATGTGAAATGTGGGCTAATACTGTAAACAGATAGTGTAATATGATTGTCCATGTTTTTCAGTCAGTACAGATTAGTCTCCTATATCACAGTGTTGTGCATTACAGACTCCAACGCGTTACGTGAGGCAGAGAATAATTTGCCATATCTAGTGTGCGTGTGACAATCATTGGTATTTCAACTTTTTTAGAAGCTTGCTTATGTCTTTCTGTAGTTAGCTTTTACGGCTGATACTGTAGCACGCCGATGTGTTACTACGCTACAAAAAGAGTTCCTCAGTGTTTGCTCGTACAATCACACAGTCCCCACAGTTTGGTTATTATACAGGTTACGGAACGTATATGAAGTATTGGAGGCGGTTTTTGAATGCATTTTTTAAATGATTTAGAGGTAGATTTGATTGCTCCCATTAGCTGCATTGCGAGCTACCTGGAACAAGGCGAGTTTTACATGTTAGAATGCAAAAAAAAACTAAAACGTTTGTCTTCAATAATGATTATGAACATTAGGCAACATTTTTATTTTACAGTTCCCCTTTAAGTCAATGATTCACTAAATGAGATGAATATCTTATTTTCAATAAGTTCAAGACATTTATCATAATTATTATTCTTTGTACTGAGCAAATACTTGTAGTTTGATTAACAACATACACAGGATCATATTAGTACATTGTCTGACTTCTTTGCTTAACCCATTCCATTGATGCCTGATGTGTCAAAGGTTTTAAGTGTTGTACGTGCGTGAACATTCTTTTAAGTTAGATTTTTCATCGAGAACATATTTCTCCTCTTTTGTTGAGAATAACTGCTGCATATTCTTGAGTAGCAGTGCATGATTTT
Source organism: Nerophis ophidion (assembly GCF_033978795.1). Classification (NCBI taxonomy): domain Eukaryota; kingdom Metazoa; phylum Chordata; class Actinopteri; order Syngnathiformes; family Syngnathidae; genus Nerophis; species Nerophis ophidion. The sequence goes on from NC_084616.1 coordinate 51,248,373, forward strand.
AGCTTTTTTGCAAATGCATCAACTTATTAAATTATGAGCGTGTTGCGTGCGATCTTCTAAGTCTGCGTGTGCAATTGAAAATGAGGATTTGCATGTACGACACGGGGCACCACCACGGAGACGTTATAATTTACTGCACATCCATGTTATCATTCTCCTACCTGTAGTGTTTTGGTATGTTTTCAAACAAGTAAGAGACATTTACCATTTGTTATGGGTATTTTAGAAGCAGCTGTGCAGTGCATTTGACCGAAAATAGGTGTGCCAACCTTTTGGCATCATATTCAAAAGTACTTTTGGCTACAAGGTGCATCAACAAAAGTATTGAACAAATACTGTGAATACTTACGTACATGTGAGTTTTTTTATTATTATTATTATTTTTTTTTCTTCAATGTGCACATTAAAAAAAATAAACTTTTCACATTGTAATTAAGGGGGATTGTCTGTAATATTTTGAGAACAAAATAATTTTTTTTCACATTTTGGAATAAGGCTGGGACATAAAAACATGTGGAAAAGTGAAGCGCTTTGAATACTTTCCGGATGCATTGTAAATTTAAGGTTCCGAAATGTCTTCATTGACTTCTTTTATCGCTTTCATATCATTTCAATTACAGTCAGTTGATGTCCTGGATTTACATTTTTTAACACTTGATTATTTCCTCTTTTGTCACTCTTGTGGGACATCAAGTTGGGGTTTTTATCTATGATGTCATTCAAGCCCTCAACTGACCCACAGGCTGTTTCAACATTTTTGAAGTAGTTATTAATGGTAAGCCTGTTCTTATACTTGTTGAACCTGTTTTCTGCCTCTGTAAATATTTGTGTTAAAATATTATCTCACCAGACTGCAGGTTGTCTGAAGAGCCGTAACCAATGTCTTTTGGCTAGTCTGGCCTGCGGACCACTATTTCCCAGGGATTCCAGAGAGATAATGGGCCCTATGAGTGCATGGAGTGTGAACACAGAAGGGTGGGAATACGTAAGGACAGTGACCTTGTGTACTGATAAGCAGCAACTCGACACCAAACATTCATTGAACATCTCACTTGCCTTCTCCTTTGAGTAAGTATTTCCACATGCAGTATGCCCAAATTACAGCCAGCAGACCTGACACATAGAACACGCTCTCCCATCCATATAGGTCCAGCATGAGGGAACCAGCCCCTCCAATCACAAGAGTGCTGAAAAAGGGTGCCTGACCGTGAGTTAAGATGGCCCGAACCATTCCTTTATGTAAGACATGACTCACCCCAGGTATGAGCCGCTGCCCACAGTGCTCATGAGGAAGCCTCGCTCACTCTCCACCACCTTCTGTGAGCACAGGCTTGCCAAAGAAGGATAATGAACACCTGCATTCAGGAGCACACGGCTTATAAGTTAGACAATCAATTAATTAAATCATGAAACATGTAAACAACAAAGAATCTAGACAATATGCAAAAGTATATTGTTGTACTCCTAACTTGCAAGTGTGACAAACTGCACAGTTTAATGACAATTGGTTAATGTGCATTAAGCATACACCCATTTATGAAAAGTGTCATAACTTGTTTCACAGTTCTTTAATTACATGTAACTGCTTGCCAGTCATCACAGAAAATACCTATGACTTGCAGAAGAACTAATATTTTATTTACATTACAGTACGGTCAATGTGTATGGGAGTGTTTTTCAACCACTGTGCCGCAGCACACTAGAGTGCCGTGAGATACAGTCTGGTGTGCCGTGTAATTTCACCAATTTGGGTTAAAAACATTTTTTGCAAACCAGTAATTAGTCTGCAAATTATGTGTTGTTGTTGAGTATCGGTGCTGTCTAGAGCTCTGCAGAGTAACCATGTAATACTCTTCCAGCCGGTAGCTAATTGCTTTGTAGATGTCGGAAACAGTGGGAGGCAGCATGCAGGTAAAAGGTGTCTAGTGCTTAAACCAAAAATAAACAAATGGTGAGTGCCCTTAAGAAAATACATTGAAGCTTATGGAAGGCTATGCAGAACAAAACCAAGACTGAACTGGCTACAAAGTCAACAAAAACAGAAAGCTGGACGACAGCAAAGACTTACAGTGGAGCAAAGACGGCGTCCACAATGTACATCCGAACATGACATGACAATCAACAATGTCCCCACAAAAAAGAATACAAACAACTGAAATATTCTTGATTACTAAAACAAAGTAGATGTGGGACATATCGCTCAAAGGAAGACATGAAACTGCTACAGGAAAAAAAAGAGAAAAAGCACCCAAATAGTAGCTCAAGACAAGAACTAAAACACTACACAGGAAAATAGCAAAAAACTCAAAATAAGTCACAGTGTGATGTGACAGGTCGTGACAGTACATCTACTTTGAGACAAGAGCTATATTGATGCATGGTTGGTTATGGTTTAAAGTCATATCCAACAATTGCGGTAACAACTTTTTACTGTCAACTAAGGTTTTTTTTTTAAGCATTTTTTGCTGGTGGTGTGCCTCTAGACTTTTTCAACGCAAAAAAATGTGCCTTAGCTCAAAAAAGGTTTAAAAACACTGGCGTATGGCAATGTCTATAAATCTGACAAAAGAGAAGTACATCACTACTTTTTAAGTTTTGTATTGAGAAATCAAACTATTTTACCTTGCAAAAGGCCCATGAGGAAGCGGGCCAGTGTCATGGAGAACATCGGCTGGGAGCAGAAATGAGCCAAGAAGGGGGTAAAGGCTGTCATCGAGCCCCAGGCAGCTGCAGAGAGCAGGAGGACTTTCTCTCCTCCCACCCTTGGAACACATGACTGCATTATTACCTTCTACCAGTGACTTTGGGTGATCACCTGAAGAGCATCCATTCATCTACACATCACGACTGTTTGAATAGAGTAGCTTGACAAATAACTGCGTAAAGCATTATGGGTTATCATTGCAACATGTAATTTTCCAATGTCTGTGTGGACCCAGCAAACAAAAGCTAATCAATGCTGACCACCAGCAGGATCTTGAAGATCATATTTACAACAGGGATCCCAGTGACGTAAAAAAAAAAAAAGAGAAATTGGGGAAAAAGGCAAGGGGGGATTTGGTGGGGGTGGGGGGTTAAGGGGCAAATTTTAGCAATTGTTAAGATACTTTGTAAGGCATTTCCAACATATACATTTAGTTAAAAGTAAATAGCCCTAGGGCTAGTGTTTTCACGTGGGAAAAGATACATTTGAAGTGCGAAAAAAAAAGAGAATAATGACATAATTATGATATCAAACATTGTAATTGTAAAGACTCAAATATTTTGTTGAACTACAGAGTGACTTAGTAAAGTCATGGATGTCAGATTGCATTAATGATGTCTGCTGCAAGTTTGTTCAATTATAACATGAAGCTTCTTATTACATGTAATCTTAATAGAATTATGATTATATTTGAGAGTGCTTTTAAGGCAACTTTGGCCATGCAGCACTAGATTGAGTACAAGTTATTGGGTTTAGTATTGTAAATCATGATTAAAATCATGAGACATAACATTGACTGGTCAAAAGCAATATGCCATATTATTACTAACTAAGAGTTGTAACTTATTAAAATGACTGACCAGACAGTTTGTAGTTTTGTTTTCTCAATCTCTTTTTGTCTGATTGTTTGCTTCCCTCGCAGTGCTGTTGGAATGACAAACAGTTGTTGCCTTTGATCAAGTTCCCATCGCAAAGACTGCAAAGTGTTGTGCTTGAAACTGAAATTCAAAAGCGTGTATCCGTCGACTTCTTTTTGTAACCACGACCAACTCGAATAATTCTTTATCCCAGCATCCAACCGAAAGACCGTTCTGCAATCTCTTTTATGGAGGATATCTTTCTTCCTCGACATGTTGTAAAATCGTGAACTTGCCAGAGCGAGCAATTACACAAAACACATATGTGTTATTTCAAATCCATCCATCCATCCATCTATCTATTTTCTACCGCTTGTCCCTTTTGAGGTTCCGGGGGGTGCTGGAGCCTATCACAGCTGCAATCGGGCGGAAGGCGGGGTACACCTTGGACAAGTCGCCACCTCATTGCCTGATTGCAGGGCCAACACAGATAGGCAGACAACATTCACACACTAAGGCCAATTTAGTGTTGCCAATCAACCTATCCCCAGGTGCATGTTTTCGGAGGTGGGAGGAAACTAGAGCACTACACCATATTTACCAATCCTATACTATGATATTAACATGTTAAATACACAAGTACCTACAAATGTGAAGATGTTAAGGGGAAGTTTGCAAGCAAAATTGCAGCAAAGCAGCTGACATTTTTGTGTTCTTGTTTTTTGCCCAGTCATGAGGTATATTACTTCTGAGCGTTCCCTGATGTCAAAAGAAACAACAGACAGTGACTAAAACACACGAATGCAACCTGACCGGATCAATATGCATTGTTTTAGCGGTTTTATATGGAAAAAAATGACTACCTTGGCTAGAAAAATAGCAGAATTCCGCTAAACAGCGCATATCTGGGATCCCTGCTTAAACTGACACGGTTCAGTATGCGTATGCCATGTCTTATACATACCGGTCACTGACATAGCCTCCCAACACTTGGGTGAAGCAGTACCCCCAAAAGAAGCTGCCCAGAACCATACCGGACTCTCTCTTGCTCCAGTTGAACTTGTCTGCCATACTGACTGCACAGATGGGCATCGCCACCCGGGCACAGTAGAGGAGGCAGGTCCCAAGTAGGAGCACCACTGTCCATATCCTTGCCAAGGGCCTACACAGGGGGACATATATACCTTAAAACAGTGATTCTCAAATGGGGGTACGCGTACCCCTGGGGGTACTTGAAGGTATGCCAAGGGGTATGTGACATTTAAAAAAAATATTCTAAATATAGCAACAATTCAAAAATCCTTTATAAATATATTTATTGAATAATACTTCAACAAAATATGAATGCAAGTCCAAAAACTGTGAAAAGAAATGCAACAATGCAATATTCAGTGTTGACAGCTAGATTTTTTGTGGACATGTTCCATTAATATTGATGTTAAAGATTTCTCTTTTTGTAAAGAAATGTTTAGAATTAAGTTCATGAATCCAGATGGATCTCTATTACAGTGGTTCTCAATTGGGGGTACTTGTAGGTTTGCCAAAGGGGTACGTGGGATTTTAAAAAAATATTCTAAAAATAGCAACAATTCAAAAATCCTTTATAAATATATTTATTGAATAATACTTCAACAAAATATGAATGTAAGTTCATAAACTGTGAAAAAAAAAATATATCAATGCAATATTCAGTGTTGACAGCTAGATTTTTTGTGGATATGTTCCATAAATATTGATGTTAAAGATTTATTTTTTTGAGAAGAAATGTTTAGAATTAAGTTCATGAATCCAGATGGATCTCTATTACAATCCCCAAGAGGGCACTTTAAATTGATGATTACTTCTTTGTGTAGAAATCTTTATTTATAATTGAATTACTTGTTTATTTTTCAACAAGTTTTTAGTTACTTTTATATCTTTTTTTCCAAATAGTTCAAGAAAAACCACTACAAATGAGCAATATTTTGCACTGTTATACAATTTAACAAATCACAAACTGATGACATAGTGCTGTATTTTACTTCTTTATCTCTTTTTTCAACCAAAAATGCTTTGCTCTGATTAGGGGGTACTTGAATTAAAAAAATTTTCACAGGGGGTACATCACTGAAAAAAGGTTGAGAACCATTGCTGTATTACAATCCCCAAAGAGGGCAAGGCACTTTAAGTTGATGATGTGTAGAAGTAATTTATAATTGAATCACTAGTTTCTTTTTTACCAAGTTTTTAGTTATTTTTATATCTTTCTTTCCAAATAGTTCAAGAAAGACCACTACAAATAAGTAATATTTTGCAATGTTATACAATTTAATAAATCAGAAACTGATGACATAGTGCTGTATTTTACTTCTTTATCTTTTTTTTTCAACCAAAAATGCTTTGCTGTGATTAGGGGGTACTTGAATTGAAAAAATGTTCACAAGGGGTACATCACTGAAAAAAGGTTGAGAACCACTGCCTTAAAATGTACTCATATATTGGAGAAACAGTAAATGCATCATAACACGTTATATGACAATCTGGGTGTTAACAAAGAACATCTAAATCTGTGTCAAAACAATTAAACAGCAAGTTTAATAGTATTCATTATCAGTAAGAATACTGTTTGTTTAGTTACATAAACCCCAAGTTATCGTGGCAAAGCTAGCTACATGATCCCTAGTCAGAAAAAAGCACTAAAATGTCATTAGTATTATGAGTAAATGAGGATTGAAAATATTACCGCGGCCAGTGATTGTTGTATTCATCCCACTTCTTGTGACACCCAGGGACGCCGATCTTGTCGAGTGGATGGTGCTCCTTGTGACAGACCAGATCTGGACCATAGTTCTTCCCATGTTTTTGAGTCACGGCCATTCAATGCTCGGTAGCTGCAGCCCCCCTCTCTCTTCCCAGCTTCGACTGGTTACTTCACTTTCTTCCCGGCAACGTGGGCAGTAAGACACGTCGTGCTTTTAGCGCTGGGAGAAACATAACGAGCCGGGGAAAAGCTACAAGGACAGACGACCGGAAACTGAGAGAAGGAGCGGGAGTGTGCTTGTCCTGACGTTCCTGTGGAGAGAATCCACGTGTCAGTTTTCTGACGCTGCACATCTTCGCCTGGTCGGTAGAGGGAGTGCAACCAGGAAGTGGGTGTTTTCTAATGTCTACCGATACTTATTTCCAAGCTCACTTCGATATCAGACAGAACGAACCAGATGTAGCTTGCATCGTACCTCCAGGTTTTTGGATTTGCAGGACGACCGCGGATGTGGCTGTGAGGATGCTGCAGGGTAGAATGTGCGCAGTCTCTCCCTGCAAGGTTGTATGCATGGGCCGTAACACACAAGCGCCCTCTGGTTATGTAAACATGCTGCACATACCATACATACATACATACTTCAATACATATATACACAACATACAAACATGCATACTTACATAACATTAATACACAACATACACACATACCATACATACATACATACATACACAACATACATCCAAACCCTGTTTGTGTTGGATGTAAATCTAAACGGAATACAAGGATTTGCAAATCATTTTCAACCCATATTCAGTTGAATATGCTACAAAGACAAAATATTTGATGTTCAAACTGATAAAACATTTTTTTTGTGTGCAAATAATCATTAACTTTAGAATTTGACACCAGCAACTCGTGACAAAGAAGTTGGGAAAGGTGGCAATAAATACTGATAAAGTTGAGGAATGCTCATCAAACACGTATTTTCAACATCCCACAGGTGTGCAGGCTACTTGGGAACAGGTGGGTGCCATGATTGGGTATAAAAACAGCTTGCCAAAAGAAATGCTCAGTCTTTCACAAGAAAGGATGGGGCGAGGTACACCCCTTTGTCCACAACTGTGTGAGCAAATAGACGAACTGTTTAAGAACAACGTTTCTCAAAGTGCAATTGCAAGAAATTTAGGGATTTCAACATCTTCGGTCCATGATATAATCAAAAGGTTCAGAGAATCTGGAGAAATCACTCCACGCAAGCGGCATGGCCGGAAACCAACATTGAATGACCGTGACCTTTGATCCCTCAGACGGCACTGTATCAAAAACTGACATCAATCTCTAAAGGATATCACTACATGGACTCGGGAACACTTTGGAAAACCCCTGTCACGAAATACAGTTGGTCGTTACATCTGTAAGTGCAAGTTAAAGCTCTACTATGCAAAGCGAAAGCCATTTATCAACAACATCCAGAAACGCCGCCTGCTTCTCTGGGCCCGAGATCATTTAGGATGGACTGATGCAAAGTGGAAAAGTGTTCTGTGGTCTGACTTGTTTTTGGAAATATTCGACATCGTGTCATCTGAACCAAAGGGGATGCGAACCATCCAGACTGTTATCAAAGCAAAGTTCAAAAGCCAACATATGTTATGGTATGGGGTGCAATAGTGCCCAAGGCATGGGTAACTTACACATCTGTGAAAGCACCATTAAGGCTGAAAGGTACATACAGGTTTTGGAACAACATATGCTGCCATCTAAGCGCCGTCTTTTTCATGGACGCCCCTGCTTATTTCAGCAAGACAATGCCAAGCCACATTCAGCACGTGTTACTACAGCGTGGCTTTGTAAAAAAAAAAGTGCGGGTACTTTCCTGGCCCGCCTGCAGTCCAGACCTGTCTCCACATCGAAAATGTGTGGCGCGTTATGAAGCGTAAAATACGACAGCGGAGACACCGGACTGTTGAACAACTGAAGCTCAACATAAAACAAGAATGGGAAAGAATTCCACTTTCAAAGCTTCAACAATTAGTTTCCTTGGTTTATTGAGTGTTGTTAAAAGAAAAGGTGATGTAACACGGTGGTGAACATGCCCTTTCCCAACTACTTTGGCACGTGTTGCAGCCATGAAATTATTTATTATAGTTAACTATTTGCAAAAAAAAATTAAGTTCATGAGTTTGAACATCAAATATCTTGTCTTTGTAGTGCATTCAATTGAATATGGGTTGAAGAGGTTTGCAAATCATTGTATTTTGTTTTTATTTATCTCTAACACAATTTCCCAACTCATATGGAAACGGGGTTTGTACATAACATACATACAAAACATACATACCATACATAAACAACATACATACATATATACCATACATACATGCATACCATACATACACAACATATATGCATACAAACATACACAACATACAAACATACCATACATACACAACATACATACATACATACCATGCATGGTGTACAGAGACATTGTGGATGACAACAAACACTTACCATCCAAACAGATGGAGCTTGAGAGGTGCTGCAAAGAGGAATGAGCTTGAGAGGTGCTGCAAAGAGGAATGAGCTTGAGAGGTGCTGCAAAGAGGAATGGACGAAACTGGCCAAACACAGGTGTGGCATTGAGGACTTAGGGCTGTAATTGCTGCCAAAAGTGCATCAACAAAGTACTGAGCAAAAGCTGTCAATATTTGTTGTACATGTGATTTTTTTTAAATTTGTATTATTTGTAATGAATTTCCAATTATTATATATTTTTTTCTTCCTCCATTTAGGCAGCATGGTGGTTAGGGGTTAGTGCATGTGCCTCACAATACTAAGGTCCTGGGTTCATTCCTCAGGCTCTTTCTGTTTGGAGTTTGCATGTTGACTGCGTGGGTTCCCTCCAGGTACTCCGGCTTCCTCCCACCTCCAAAAGACATGCACCTGGGGATAGGTTGTTTGGCAACACTAAATTGGCCCTAGTGTGTGAATGTGAGTGTGAATGCCATCCATCCATCCATTTTCTACCGCTTATTCCCTTCGGGGTCGCGGGGGGTGCTGGAGCCTATCTCAGCTAAAATCAGGTGGTGACTTGTCCAGGCTGTACATCACCATACGACCGAATGCAGCTGAAATAGGCTCTAGCCCCCGCCCCCTGCAACCCTGAAAAGGGACAAGCAGTAGAAAATGGATGGATGAATGGATGGAATATCCTATTAAAAAAAAAATCTCATTGTTATAGGGCATTGTCTGTAGAATTTTGAAGACAAAATTAACTTATTCCATTTTGGAACAAGCCTTTAACATAACACAATGTGGAAAAGTGAAGCACTGAATACTTTCCAGATGCAAAGTAAGTCTATAAAAAATAGTTAATTTTAAATTTGTTTTAAAAGTATTACCACACTGATGTGCATGCTTGTGTGTGGTCAGTTACACTAGGTAGCGCTTTTTGACAAAGTAGTTTGATTCGACAGAACAGTCTACTCCCTTTATTATTAGTTTCATTTTGTATAGAACCAGCGCCCTCAACAGCAGACAATGGATTTTGGTGTAATTATTTTCTCAGTTACAGGAGTGCTCTGCTGTTTTAAGGACTTCCTGCACAGAAGCTAGTCAAAGATCATTACCGCACTATCGTGTTTTTAAGAATCTTCGACAAAAATGTGAGTCTCACATGCTTTTGCCAATGTGTTTACAGCGGTCCAAGTTTCCTCCCTACAACAGAAGAACTTTAGTCTTTCAGGAACCTTCTGCAAAAAATGTTTCCCAAGTTTGAACTGAACTGATTTGGCCCCTTGGTCACCAGTTGAATAACCCTAGTATATAGAGAATACATCTTGAATCTGGCACACTTGAATCATTTAACATCTTGGAATATTAAAGACTCCAACATTTAGTAAAATTGTAAAACTCGCTTTTATTGCTAAATAAAATAAAAGCGAATTAAAGTACACAAGAAATAGCAAAAGAGCAGCTTTTTCGCCCCATGTAAATAACACATCCATGTGTCCTTTTGTTTTCAGGAGCTGATCAACTCATTGGCATTTGAAAGAATATATTGTTTTTTCTCAGGCTGTCTCATTGACATAGTTAAATCTTGGTACACACTTAAAGACAGTGAGTTCCCTCTTTTGCCCAAAGGCACCTGATTATCTTATGTCTGTCTTATAAGACTGTCCTGTGTTTGGAGGTGTGTCAAGAGTGAATTTGTCCCAATAATTGGCTCCAAAACAGATCAGGTCCCACAATCTTAAGTAATGAACTTGTTCTTATTACGATAATTCTATTTTGTTTAATTTTAATTTTTAGTGGGACATAATCGTCATATGCATGGTGTGCTGAGCTAATATTATTTTACACATAATCAAAATGAGCTGATAGTTCATCTTTAGAATTACAGCATCTTTACGTGTGTACACAGCTTAAGCTTTTAGTGAGGACACAAAAGATAATCATTTTCACTTAAAAACATACCTATATGGTCACACGCAGACTGGCAGCCTAATTTAGGCCTTAATTACACCTTCTATTAGCAACTTTCCCTGCCGACAGACAGAAAAAAAAACTAGTGTACAATGTAAATATGCAAAAAAAAAAAATGCTAATATCTTTTAGCTAACATTTACATATAAAATGTTAACACCATGTAAAATAATGCATGTTTGTTTAGTTACAGGTCATTTTGAAATTGCATCACTCCAGTTCATCCTGCTCATTTCACTGTTAATGTGGTAAAAACAACCTTTTCAAAATAGGATGTACCGGTGGAATCATCGTTGTGTGGGGTATAAATAGATACGGGAAATGTGTCCATATGCTTTAAATCTGGGCCTTATTTTGGCTCTTCGATGGTTCCCTTACTAAGGTCTGTCATTTTGGGATACTTGACTTTCTTTTGGTCAAGTTCATTTTGAGCCCAGAGCAGCAGCTTCAGGAGTTTGGCCAACTTGGGTGTTGATTCCCTGTTTTCATAGTCGAGCACAGACTGATTCACTTCACTCCAAACCTGAAGGAGACAAATAATGGAAATGATGTATATAAAGCTTTTCTAGACATGTGGGTCGCAAACAATAATGTTATCACCTCAGTGCTTACTTAAGTACAATATGCTGACACTCAATAATTAAACAATTAGTTAAAGGAAAAAACAGTCATATTTTTATGGGCAAAACCTTTTATTTGCAGGATTGTTTTAATTTAGTGGATACAATTTAGGATAATGAGAACCAGGTTTCATTGCCACCATACAAACTAAAATCAGACAATCAGAAAACCATGGCAAATAGAAGGTTTTGCACTCGGAGCTATAATAGTTCAAGGCTACCTTTTGTCTCTGCATCATGTTAAGCAGATCTCCAAAAGGTGACTCTTCGGGGTTATCGAATGCCAGCAGTGCCAGTGTCCTTTCCATCTCAGTCAGACATTCACGACTCTCCTCCCCCTGCTCTGCTAACTGAGACTGGGCAAATTCGAGCGCAGCTTCAGTCTCTCTCAAGCGAATGAGCTCAATGAGATGCTGCTGCTGCAAAGACATATTAAATATATGCAAACAAGAATCAACACCAGATTGTAAAGACAAATAAGTGTCTACTGAGTGAGAGACTAACCTGTAAGTGAAAGTAAAGGTAGCGATTAGTATCCAGCAGTTCTGGATGAAGACTGTTGATCAGCGAAATTGCATCCTGAATCTGTCCTTTTAAGATCATTTCTCTGATCTTAATTCTTTCATCGAGGGACTCCAGGTCTACACTTGGCTCAATCCCAGACTCCATTCTGAACTTCTCTGCCGCTTCCTTGAAGCCCTCTGTTAACCAGAAACAGGAACTCCATTCATCCGTCACTCTAGTCGAATAAAATACACTTGACCTATACAGACATTATGTACAATGGGCATTGAGGCTGCAATTAATGATTATCTTAATAATTAGTCAGCAACATTTTTTTCCATTAGTCGACTCTTCAAACGATTATTGCTTTTACGATCTGCTGTACACGTTTAATGAGTTTGACATTTAATCCGTGACTTAAAGGGGCTGTTTGCAACCTTTCCACAGATGCCTCGTGAGTGCTAACCTTTCCAATGTATTTTACACAGTAGATCATGCTTGCAGCTTCTAGAACAAAATTACATAATTAAGTTAGGTCTGGGTGCTGTTAGCTAATAATAGTGATTTAAATAGCTAGTGTTAGCTTTCATTGAATATATATTCTATCATGACAACAACATTACTGCAAATTGTTCATCGCTTCTCTTAGACTGCTTTTGTATGTGTGCACACCACGTGCGTACGTGTTGTCGAGACAGGGTGAAATGTACAAACCCTGTTTCCATATGAGTTTGGAAATTGTGTTAGATGTAAATATAAACGGAATACAATGATTTGCAAATCATTTTCAACCCATATTCAATTGAATGCACTACAAAGACAAGATATTTAATGTTCATACTCATAAACTTTATTTTTGTTTTGCAAATAAGCGCCCCCCGCGACCCCGAAAGGGAATAAGCGGTAGGAAATGGATGGATGGAAATAATAATTAACTTAAAAATTCATGGCTGCAACACGTGCCAAAGTAGTTGGGAAAGGGCATGTTCACCACTATGTTACATCACCTTTTCTTTTAACAACACTCAAACGTTTGGGAACCAAGGAAACTAATTGGTGAAGCTTTGAAAGTGGAATTCTTTCCCATTCTTGTTTTATGTAGAGCTTCTGTCGTTCAACAGTCAGGGGTCTCCGCTGTCGTATTTTACGCTTCATAACGCGCCACACATTTTTGATGGGAGACAGGTCTGGACTGCAGGCGGGCAAGGAAAGTAGCCGCACTCTTTTTTTACGAAGCCACGCTGTTGTAACACGTGCTGAATGTGGCTTGGCATTGTCTTGCTGAAATAAGCAGGGGGGGTCCATGAAAAAGACGGGGCTTAGATGGCAGCATATCTTGTTCCAAAACCTGTATGTACCTTTCAGCATTAATGGTGCCTTCCCAGATGTGTGAGTTACCCATGCCTTGGGCACTAATGCACCCCATACCACCACAGATGCTGGCTTTTGAACTTTGCGTCAATAACAGTCTGGATGGTTCGCGTCCCATTTGGTCCGGATGACACGATGTCGAATATTTCCAAAAGCAATTTGTAATGTGGACTCGTCAGACCACAGAACACTTTTCCATTTTGCATCAGTCCTTCTTTGATGATCTTTGGGCCCATTGAAGCCGGCGGCGTTTCTGGATGTTGTTGATAAATGGCTTTTACTTTGCATAGTAGAGCTTTAACTTGTACTTACAGATGTAGGGACGAACTGTATTTCGTGACAGTGGTTTTCTGAAGTGTTCCTGAGCCCATGTAGTGATATCCTTTAAAGATTGATGTCGGTTTTTGATACAGTGCCGTCTGAGGGCTCAAAGGTCACGGTCATTCAATGTTGGTTTCCGGCAAATTACGTGGAGTGATTTCTCCAGATTTTCTGAACCTTTTAAAGATAATATGGACCGTAGATGTTGAAATCCCTAAACTGCAATTGCACTTTGAGCAACGGTGTTCTTAAACTGTTTGACTATTTGCTTACGCAGTTGTGGACAAAGGGGTGTACCTCTCCCCATCCTTTTTTGTGAAAGACTGAGCATTTTTGGGAAGCTGTTTTTTTACCCAATCATGGCACCCACCTGTTCCCAATTAGCCTGCACACCTGTGGGATGTTCCAAATAAGTGTTTGATGAGCATTCCACAACTTTATCAGTATGTTTTGCCACCTTTCCCAACTTCTTTGTCCCGTGTGCTGGCATCAAATTCTAAAGTCAATGATTATTTGCAAAAAAAAAAAAGTTTATCAGTTTGATAAAATATGTTGTCTTTGTAGCATATTCAATTGAATATGGGTTGAAAATGATTTGCAAATCATTGTATTCCCTTTATATTTACATTTAACACAATTTCCCAACTCACGTGGAAACGGGGTTTGTACATACATAAACTTAGTAATTGTGAAAAATATAGAGATTTATGAAAAAAAATGTCTACTGTTAGTAACAGTAACATGAGTGCGATTTTTTTGGTATATTTATTGCTTTGAAAAATGTTACTTTGAGCAATTTGCAAACAGACCCTTTTCACCTCATTTTTAAAACCTCTATCCATCCATCCACTTTTGGACTCGAGCCTTCTTCATTAATGGTAGTTTTGTTTTAATTTCTTAATTACTGATTGAACATTAAAGAAGAAAACATTTCTATGTACATATAAAAACAACTTTATAGAGACATGTTCAATTGTAGGGTCTGATCGTTTATGTATTCTTTTAAAATAAAGTTAGGAAAAAAAGCTGTGATTGATCAGCTTTTCAAGGGGGTTAACACAGTCCACCTTCGCAAACGTCTTCTCCTAGGGTTTCGAAGCAACAACGTGCACATAAAAAGTGATCGTTGTATGAACGTGACGAGGTGCTGAGAGCAATGCACAGAATGATACCTCCTGTATCCAGTTTGAAAACCACAGACAGAAATGTATTGATGACGGCAAAGTTATAAAGTTAATTTTCAATCATCGTTTGATTTACTGAGTTATTGACTATCAGTCCAGGTCTATTAAATTTTTATTGCCTCCGTGGCATTGAATTAAACACTTTTTAATGGCATTTAAGGCCCTAATTTTCACTAAATCCATTTAACAGTGTCGCCAACTTGGCGACCTTGTCGCTAAATCTGTCAAACACCTACTAGCGACAAATCTAGCAACTTTTTCCAGTGTTATTGGAGACTTTCTTGTATCTTGGAAACTCTGAGGTGAAAGCAAGCAGACGCCCGAGCGGAGACCTTTACAGGATGCTTGCACAAATCATTTGCCATCTGGACTTTTATTGTGCGTTCTATCTGTACTGAGAAGTCAGATGTTCAGAGTTCCTAGCCGGTAGTTTTGACTGAAATCTTAGATGTAAATGTTTCTTTACTGTCTCACTGATTTTGATTTGCCCAATGTACACAGCCTCAGTTACGTACTCGCCTTGTCTGTGTGTATGTGTGTATCTGTATTTGACAAAAGGTGAACATATAGCCAGCTATCTCATCATGTCAGTCAGTGCAGAGGGGAGACCCCTTGCCTCCGGACTGTGTAAAGCTGCCATTTTTTCACCTCTTTGCTTACAGAGTGATATGTAAATGTGAATATTTATTTAATGTCATGTCAAGCTAATATAAATTACTGCAATGTCCCAATTACATCGTTCATGTTAATGAGCTAATCATTAGATGTGATTTGTTAATAAATATCACAGCCCTCCATTAATGTGATCAAATTTGATACGCTAACATTTAACAATGCAAAACATTTGTATTTGAAGAAAAACAACTAAGTATCTAGAGAAGAAAGTCAATTTGCAGTCTTAACCTTTATTATCATTTTTTTAAAGGCCTACTGAAATGAGATTTTCTTATTTAAACGGGGATAGCAGGTCCATTCTCTGTGTCATACTTGATCATTTCGCGATTATGCCATATTTTTGCTGAAAATATTTAGTAGAGAACATCGATGATAAAGTTCGCAACTTTTGGTCTCTAACAGAAAAGTCCTGCCTTTTACGGAAGTCGCAGACGATGACATCACCCGTTGATGGCTCCTCACATCTTCACAGTTTTTAATGGGAGCCTCCAACAAAAAGAGCTATTCGAACCAAGAAAACGACAATTCCCCCATAAATTTGAGCGAGGATGAAAGATTCGTGTCTGAAGATATTGATAGCGACGGACTAGAAAAAAAAAATTGCATCGGGACGGATTCAGATGTTTTTAAACACATTTACTAGGATAATTCTGGGAAATCCCTTATCTTTCTATTTTGTTGCTAGTGTTTTAGTGAGTTTAATAGTACCTGATAGTCGGAAGGGTGTATCCACGGGTGTGTTGACGCCAGTGTCTGATGGAAGTCGACGGCAGCTGTACGGACGGCACAAGCTCAGCTGATCTCCGTTAAGTGGCGACTTTTTACCACAATTTTCTCACCGAAAACTGCTGGTTGAGAAGTGGTCGGAATCCATGTTCGCTTGACCGCTGTGATCAATAGTAAATGTTCACCTTTGGGAATTTTAAACAAGGAATCACTGTGTGTTTGTGTGGCTAAAGGCTAAAGCTTCCCAACTCCATCTTTCTACTTTGACTTCTCCATTATTAATTGAACCAATTGCAAAAGATTCAGCAACACAGATGTCTAAAATAGTGTAATTATGCGGTTAAAGCAGACGACTTTTAGCTGTGTGTGTGCGCAGTGCTAATATTTCCTAACAGTCCGTGACGTCACGCGTACACGTCAGCATTCCGCGACGTTTTCAACAGG
Organism: Nerophis ophidion; assembly: GCF_033978795.1. NCBI lineage: Eukaryota > Metazoa > Chordata > Actinopteri > Syngnathiformes > Syngnathidae > Nerophis > Nerophis ophidion. Next base: position 51,265,007 of record NC_084616.1, read on the forward strand.
ACGCTTTGGACTGGACTCTTGCGACTGTGTTGGATCCATTATGGATTGAACTTTCACAGTATCATGTTAGACCCGCTCGACATCCATTGCTTTCCTCCTCTCCAAGGTTCTCATAGTCATCATTGTCACCGACGTCCCACTGGGTGTGAATTTTTCCTTGCCCTTATGTGGGCCTACCGAGGATGTCGTAGTAGTTTGTGCAGCCCTTTGAGACACTAGTGATTTGGGGCTATATAAGTAAACATTGATTGATTGATTGATTGATTGACACTTCGCGGGAAATTTAAAATTGCAATTTAGTAAACTAAAAAGGCCGCATTGGCATGTGTTGCAATGTTAATATTTCATCATTCATATATAAACCATCAGACTGCGTGGTCGGTAGTAGTGGGTTTCAGTAGGCCTTCAAACTCACTTTTGTATCTCTTCTATAGCGTCCATTGCAATAAATTATGCAAATGAGGCAATGACACCATCTGGTAACATTTAGGACAGCCAATAGCTACTTTTCTTGCTGAGGAGTTGGCGACACTGCCCTTTTATTACTTTTACTGCTTTTTAATACTCGCAGAAACCCTGATTTAGCTCAAATTACCTGTAAAAATTAATATTTCTGGTGATCTAACAGTTATAATTTGATGAAGTGACTATTTGACAGTGACTGATCCTTGTCGATTAATTTTTATTGTCGATGTCAACGAATCGATAAAGTTAAAGTACCAATGATTGTCACACACACACTAGGTGTGGTGAAATTATTCTCTGCTTTTGACCCATCACCTTTTAATCACCCCCTGGGAGGTGAGGGGAGCAGTGAGCAACAATTGGAGCCCTAATGTACACAATAGGGTTACAGTACATGTTAAAGGCCTACTGAAACCCACTACTACCGACCTGCGTGCAGTCTGATAGTTTACATATCAATGATGAAATATTAACGTTGCAACACATGCCAATACGGCCTTTTTAGTTTACTAAATTGCAATTTTATATTTCCCGCGAGTTTCTTGTTGAAAACGTTGCGGAATGATGACGCGTATGCGTGATGTCATGGACTGTAAGGAAATATTAGCGCTGCACCAAACACGGCTAAAAGTCGTCTCTGTTCATGGTGTAATTAAACAGTATTTTGGACATCTGTGTTGCTGAATCTTTTGCAATGTGTTCATTTAATAATGGAGACTATAAGAACAATGCTGTTGGTGAAAAGCGGTGGATTGCAGCTGTCTTTAGCACCGAGACACAGACAGTGTTTCTTTGTTTGTTGTGAAGCTTTAACACAGAGCGGTCAAGTGAACATGTTTTCTCTATGTCAACCAGCATGTTTTTGGGTGGGGAAAATTGTGATATATATCTTACCGGAGAAATCATTGGATTATTCGTCGTCCTGCAGCAGCTGTTTAAAAGACAGCTGTGAGGCTCCTCGGCTTCTCTCTGAGACAGTTTGTGTTCACCTCAGCTATCCGACCTCGAGGCATGTCTTTACAATCTTTAAAATCTCACTAAAACACTATTAAAACAATAAGCAGATACGGGATCTTCTAGAATTATCCTAGTAAATGTTTTTAATTACATCTGAAACGCTCACACTGCTGTCGCACTTAGCCGTTGCTTTTTATTTTATTTTTTTCTAGTACTTCACTATCAATATCCTAATTCAGGAATCTTTCATCCTCGCTCAAATTAATAGGTTAATTGTCGCTATCTCGGTCCGAATTGCTCTTACTGCTGGTGGCTCCCATTAAAAACAATGTGAATATGTGTGGAGCCCTGCAACTCGTGACGTCACGCGCACATACTTCCGGTAAAGGCAGGGCTTTTCTATTAGCGACCAAATGTTGCAAACTTTATCGTAGATGTACTCTACTAAATCCTTTCAGCAAAAATGTGGCAATTTCGCGAAATTGTCAAGTATGACACATAGAATGGACCTGCTATTCCCGTTTAAATAAGAAAATATCATTTCAGTAGGCCTTTCAATGTTGAAAAAAAAATTTGATTTTTTTGCATATAGATAGATATGCGTTAGGTGAAATTATCCACTTGAACTGCAACAGTGTCAAGTGACACAGCTCGCGAGCCCAACAAATATACCAGAATAAGGTAACGAGAACCATGTTGTTGTAATGTCATCTGCAAAAACAAAAACACACTTTGAATGCCTCACCTGTCACCAAATAGTTCATAATGAGTCTGTTCATATCAGCTCTCTGGATATGAACATTGTTGAGCTTATCCATCCATTCGTCTCTCGTTATGTCGTCTGGTTTCTCTGCATAGCTCATAGTGAGGATATCCTTCAATGACAGCGAACACATTAAAACTCTTAGCACCAATGTAATTTATGTTATGAACAACTAAACTTTGCTATTATTAAAATAATAATAGCACTAATGTCGTCATTTCCCAGCAACGTGGTACTCGAGATACACATTCCAGATGCTTCAGGCCTCCGATAAAAACACAACAATGAAGCCTAACTTCAGACACCGCCATTCAAAACAAACCCAACTTCCGCTTTTAAATGGATTCGAATCAATCACCCGCTTTTCCAGAAGTAATAACACACACCCTATCTTATCAGTCATTTAAACCCCAGTAATCACAACTCCATTATTTAGTTGACATTACCTGAAAACGATGTCGCCGCTTCTGAGCATTAGCAAGCTTGCTAACTGTTTCTTCTTCTTCGTCTTCGGGTTCTTCTTCCTTTTTGTCTTTTACGGCAGTTGGCCTCCAGCCTAATAGAGCATTACCGCCACCTACTGCTTCGGAATGTGAGTCAGACAGGGACGTTCTAAAAAATCCCCAGTAAACAAAACACTGAAAAAAATATAAATAAAACAAAGAAATACAATAAATAAAAACATTTATCCCTGCACAACTGAATTAGAACTAAAAAAATAAATAAAATAAATGAATAAAATAAATAAAAACATTTATCCCGACACACCTAAATTGTAATTTTACCTTATTTTTGTCAAATCTCCTTGTTTTCTTCTGGACTCTCTAAAACAGGGGTCGGGAACCTTTTTGGCTGAGAGAGCCATGTAAGCCAAATATTTCAAAATGTATTTCTGTGAGAGCCATATAATATTTTTTTAACACTGAATACAACTAAATGCGTGTTTTTTTAAGTAAGACCAACATTTTTAGAGTACAATAAGTCTATTTTTCTTTTTTATAACATTGTTATTCTAAAGTTAACCAATAACAAATATAATACTTCTTACCATTAATGGGACATCTTGAATAGAAAACGAATGGTTGGATTAAAATGCATGAGCATTTTTTATAATTTGAACGTTATTTTTAACACTGGGATTACTAGCGGAATTATTAATTACTTATTGTGTTAAGCAATGTCAGCTAAGATTTATCTGAGAGCCAGATGCAGTCATCAAAAGAGCCACATCTAGCTCTAGAGCCATAGGTTCCCTACCCCTGCTCTAAAATATGCTTACCACTATGGACTGGACTTTCCCAATATTATGCTAGACCAGGGGTCACCAACCTTTTTGAAACCAAGAGCTACTTCTTGGGTACTGATTAATATGAAGGACTACCAGTTTTATACACACTTAAATAAATTGCCAGAAATAGCCAATCTGCTCAATTTACCTTTAATATATATATATATATATATATATATATATATATATATATATATATATATATATACATATATATATATATATATATATATGTGTATTTCTGTCTGTCTGTCATTCCGTCGTACATTTTTTTTCCTTTTACAAAAGGTTTTTTGTAGAGAATAAATGATGAAAAAAACACTTAATTGAACGGTTTAAAAGAGGAGAAAACACGAAAAAAATTAAAATTAAATTTTGAAACATAGTTTATCTTCAATTTCGACTCTTTAAAATTCAAAATTCAACCGAAAAAAATGAAGGGAAAAACTAGCTAATTCGAATCTTTTTGAAAAAAATTAAAAAAAGAATTTATGGAACATCATTAGTAATTTTTCCTGATTAAAATCAATTTTTGAATTTTGATGTCATGTTTTAAATAGGTTAAAATCCAGTCTGCACTTTGTTATATTATATAACAAATTGGACCAAGCTATATTTCTTACAAAGACAAATCATTATTTCTTCTAGATTTTCCAGAACAAAAATTTTAAAAGAAATTCAAAAGACTTTGAAATAAGATTTACATTTGATTCTATAGATTTTCTAGATTTGCCAGAATTATTTTTTTAAATTTTAGTCATAATAAGTTTGAGGAAATATCTTACAAATATTATTCATCGAAAAAACAGAAGCTAAAATTAAAATGTATTTATTATTCTTTACAATAAAAAAATAAATTAATTGAACATTTATTTTGTTTAAAAATCCTAAAATAATTTTTAAGGTTGTATTTTTTCTCTAAAATTGTCTTTCTGAAAGTTATAAGAAGCAAAGTAAAAAAATAAACACATTTATTTTAACAAGTGAAGATCAAGTCTTTAGAATATTTTTGGGATCAAATTCTATTTGAGTTTTGTCTCTCTTAGAAATTAAAATTGTCGAGCAAAGCGAGACGAGCTTGCTAGTAAATAAATAAAATTGAAAAAATTGAGGCAGCTCACTGGTAGGTGCTGCTATTTGAGCTATTTTTAGAACAGGCCAGCGGGCTACTCATCTGGTCCTTACGGGCTACCTGGTGCCCGCGGGCACCGGGTTGGTGACCCCTGTGCTAGACCCACTCGACGCCCATTGCACCGGTCTCCCGGTTTTGTACCCCTTTTTAAAGGAGCCCAAAGCGCTTTGACAGTACTTCCACATTCACCCATTCACACACAGATGGCGGGAGCTGCCATGCAAGGCGCTAACCAGGACCCATCAGGAGCAAGGTTTAAGTGTCTTGCCCAAGGACACAACGGACATGACTAGGAAGGTAGAAGGTGGGGATTGAACCAATAACCCTCAGATAGCTGGCACGGCCACTCTCCCAACTTCGCCACGCCATCCGAGGGGGGTCTAGGTGGGTGTTGGGGGGGTCACCCACATCTGCAGTCCTCTCCAAGGTTTTTCATTGTCATCCCACTGGGTTAAGTTTTTCCCTACCCTGATGTGGGATCTGAACCGAGGATGTCATTGTGGCCTGTGCAGCCCTTTGAGACCCTTGTGATTTAGGGCTATATAAATAAACGTTGATTGATTGTTTTCTGTCCCCCAATTTTAATATTCCCTCATTTCTAACTCATGTATATCTATTTTAGCTTCCGCGACAACGCCACACTCTGTGTCTCATGGAAAATAAATTCCACAGACTCCTGTTGACATCCCTCAATTTTGTTTGAGTTGGATCCATTATTTCCATTGTTCCACATGCCTTAATCGTACATGATTCCTAAAAAAAAAGTAATCTCCTTGTTGCACTTTCTACATTTCAACTTACCACTGTCTTTATAAATGGTTGATTTATATAGACTGGTGAGGTAGAGTTTTGTACCTGACAAGTTTCGGCCACCTTGCTTCTGCAGCCTAAATACACAAATGAACCTCTTCAACATATTACCACTGTCTTCTTTATCCCACCTCTTGCCACACTTACTTTTCCTGCATATTTCATATTTGACCTCTGCCTTACTCAAATTAATATGAATTTCAATGTTTTGTTTCCCCGAAGGTCCCTTTGCCAATGCATCCGCCTTTAGGAAAACAACATTAATTATAATATTCAAGCAAAAAGGACTAATAGCACTGCCTTGTGGCGTACCATTTCCCACATTATGTGTTTTAGAATCACAATCAGAATCAAAAATACTTTATCAATCCCTGTGGGGAAATTGAAATTTTCAGCACCAATTCAGAACCAATCATGAAAAATAAATCCTTTATCCAATCTAAAACTCTCCCCCTCGTACATCTTGTTTAACGTCATCAAGAGTCGTCTGTGTCTTATTCTCTTCTTTGCTCAATGTGTTTGTTTGTGGTTGCCAATGGGCTAAAACACATCATTCCTTACAGTCATTTTACATTCTGCGAACAAGAACTACTTGTTTCTTACTAGCTCATACAGTAATTATGACAATTAATTAGTTGTCCTTTTATAAATAGTTTACTTCTGCTTCTTAAAATAGAAGTACATGTCTTTGAGATGTAAAACTGTAAAGACTGATGTAACACTTACCGATTGTTGTAAATAAACATACCAAAAATTGTATGTAAGTGTCAATGTGATTTTTAAATGGCTGTGTTAGATGCTGGGAACAATACTAATCATAATAGATTAGATCTACACAGTGCTTTCTTTTCTAGTGACTCAAAGCACCTGTCACTGAGAACCCATCATTCATTCACTCCACATTCACATTGGGTGGTTGTAAGCTACATTTGTTGCCACAGTTGCACTGGGGTAGACCGACAGACGCATGGCCGCCAATTTGCACCAACAGCCTCTGCGACCACCACTAAACATTCATACACCAGTGTGACCTGTCTGCGACACTGGGAGCAAGGTGGGTGAAGTATCTTGTCCAAGGATACAACGGTTACAAGGATGGCGAAAGCTGGATTCGTACTAGGAACCCTAAAGTTTCTGGTTAGCCGCTCTACCATGTGAGCCACGCCTGAATTATCTTTTTTTAAGGTACTTATAGAAACGCCAAATATATATGATATTATTATTCTGTTAGCTGTAATAATATTATTTTAAATAATAAGACATAATTGCATTTAATGATAAATTTTTACAAAAATGCATATGTATTTTTTCTTTTTTAATATCATTTGTATTTTGTTGTATTTTTCTATTCATGTATTTTATTCTTAAACACATATTGCAAAAAAAAATTTCTACAACGAATGATAGTTTTTGAATGTTTTATTTTTTCCGTCCTATTTTGTATGGTTATAATGCGCTTTGTGAGATATAGCAGTGGTTCTCAAATGGGGGTACACGTACCCCTACGGGTACTTGAAGGTATGCCAAGGAGAATGTGAGATTTTTTTTTAAATATTCTAAAAATTGGAACAATTAAAAATTCCTTTATAAATATATTTGTTGAATAATACTTCAAAAAATATGAATTTAAGTTCATAAACTGTGAAAAAAAATACAACAAAGGAATATTCAGTGTTGTCAGCTAGATTTGTTTGGACATGTTCCATAAATATTGATGTTAAAGATTTATTTTTTGTGAAGAAATGTTTAGAATTAAGTTTATGAATCCAGATAGATCTCTATAACAATCCCCAAAGAGGGTACTTTAAGTTGATTATTACTTCTTTGTGTAAAAATATTTATTTATAATTAAATCACTTGTTTATTTTTCAAACGTTTTTAGTTATTTTTATATCTTTTTTCAAAATAGTTGAAGAAAGACCACTACAAATGAGAAAAATTTTGCACTGTTATACAATTTAATAAATTAGAAACTGATGACATAGTGCTGTATTTTACTTCTTTATCTCTTTTTTTCAACCAAAAATGCTTTGCTCTGATTAGATGGTACTTGAATTAAAAACATCTTCACAGGGGGTACATCACTGAAAAAAGGTTGAGAACCACTGAGATAGAGGACAAAATAAAGTAATAATAAGAGATGTCTGAGGACCTCTACTGGTAGAAACGTGTAATGCAGCCAACTTTATGTCCAACGTTGAAGGACATTTCGATTTTATCGCTATTTATTGCTACTTATTAAAATTTAGCGACACGTTTAGGTTATTATAGTTATTACACACCCAAGCATGTATATTATAATTGATGCATAATCGATCAACATAATTGAGTTGTAAAATGTGTCCACTTGATCCATTCGTAATCATTTTTGACCCTCGATCACAATGTGTCAGTTTGTCTGCAAATTTGTCAATTTCTGCAACTTTGTGACGGTTTGAGTTTGAGTTTGTGTTTATTTCGAACATGCATGCATACAACATGACACAATTTGGAGTAGGAATAAGCAGTTTATTTAATCCATTTCCCTTTACATAGCGGTTGCTAAAACTTTTATTCACTTCCTGTTCTCAATTTATTCACACTCAATAAGTAATAATAATAAAAATAAATAAATACATAAACAATAATTAGTGATAAGTTATATTCCATATGGTGAGATGAGTAAGATTATCTAGAAAATGAATGGATAAATGACATATAAATTCAGAATGTTTATCATGGTTCTTTGTACATTGTAAAAACTTTAAGTTTGAATAGTTTCTTGAAGTGGATAATGTTAATACATTGTTTGGTTCATTTGCTGAATCCATTCCATAATTTAATTCCACACAGATATACTGAAGGTTAGGAAGGACACAAATGGCAAAAGAGACGTAAGCATTAAGCTCCGCCTTCTTCCTGAATGACGTTTCTATGGAAACGACAAGACTAAACATCCCCCCCAGAAAACGGAGGGAATATTGGATTAGATAATTCGTGGAGGAGTGCATCTTTAACGAAAAGGTAGGCAATATTCAACTATTAACGTGTGAGACAAATATTAATGTTATATTCCATGTATAGCCATGTCAATTGAAAGTATTGCACTGAACCTCAAAAGTTAGCCCAGTTTCTTCTATTTTCTTGAAAATTATTTCTTGCCAGGCATGGCAACCAAGTATAAACACACAACACACAATGAACTTTTGGAGCAGCAATGGAGGAAAGTGCAACAACAGCGACTCTATTTGCCAATGTATGTTTTCAGGTGAATATCATTAAGTCATATCTCTAGTAAAAAATATAAGCTCAGACTTTTGATCATTGTGCAGGCCAGTTGGTTTCCTGCAAAGTGGCAGCTCCATGGCTGTGTCACAAACAGTGGAAGCTTACAGGCGGAACAAAGATAGGGGGAGAGTTGTGCGCAGCCCATCACCAGAGCCCCAATTTCCTTCTACTGTAGGACATATCTCCTAAATAACCACAGATCATTCATGCAAATGTAGTGCAGCAACATAATGTGTAATATTTCTCACTTCTTGCCTTACAGACACAAAGTGAGGATAGGAAGCAAAAGGTGAGTTTACAGTTTTTATGATCAAAATTTAAAGTTGAACTGCACTTTTTTAAAAATTTTGCCTATTGTTCACGATCATTATTAAAGACATGATGACAAATGGATTGCTTAAAATGTATTCTAAATATTAAATAAATGTAAATAAAAGATTGCTTACATCAGAGCCAATAGGAGCTCCACTATTGCACATATAAAATCCAATAAATGACCATTCAAAAAGCAACAACAATACTCACAATTTTTTGATTTGAATATTAACCAAGTAGATGTATTTGAGATATTGTTTTTATAAGCGTAATGCAGACACACTATTTATAGCGGCATCGTGATCACTTCCAGGTGTGCCTATGTTTACATCTTCGAGTAGTCTGCTCCTTGCTCCATCCATCCATCCGTCCATTTACTACCGCTTGTCCCGTTTGGGGTCGCGGGGTGGGGGGGGGGGGGCGCTTGTCCCGTTCTGGGTCGCGGGGTGGGGGGTTGGGGGGGGGGGGGGCGCTGGTGTCTATCTCAGCTGCATTCGGGCGGAAGGCGGGCTACACCCTGGAAAAGTTGCCACCTTATCACAAGGCCAAAACAGATAGATAACAACATTCACACTCACATTCACACACAAGGGCCAAGTTAGTGTTGCCAATAAACCTATCCCCAGGTGCATGTTTTGTAAGATTATTCTATATCATAAATCATGGCTCTCACCTGGAAAGTAGATGGCTGAGAATATAATCCGACAAGTTATATTGAGCCAGCTCAGTGGCCACCCGGCTCAGTGCAGTGGTTCTCAAATTGGAGTACCAGTACCCCTTGGGGTACTTGAAGGTATGCCTAGGGCAGGGGTCTGCAACCTGCGGTCTTTAGCGCCTCCTCAGTGGCTCCCTGGAGCTTTTCAAAAATGTATGAAGAAAGAAAAAGATGGGGGAAAAATATATTTTTGTTTCAATAGGGTTTCTCTAGGACAGGGGTCGGCAACCCGCGGCTCCGGAGCCGCATGCGGCTCTTTGGCCACTCTGATGTGGCTCAGCTGCATAATCGCCAACCCACCCGATTGTTTCCGGGGGTTTTCGGAATTTGGTGCTTCTCAGGGACATCACACTCGGACTACAATATTGAGAGCGTGCCGTAATGGCTTTACCTTTAACATCCTCTACAACATGTTATCTGGGTGCCGGTAAGATGCATGCATCCCGCTGATTCTATCATCACAAGTAAGAGATTGCAAGGCATATAGTCAATAGCCATACAGATTACACTGACGGTTGTGATATAAACAACTTTAACACTCCTACTAATATGCGCCACACTGTGAAACCACACCAAACAAGAATGACAAACACATTTCGGGAGAACATCCTCACAGTAACACAACATAAACGCTACATAACAATTACCCAGAATCCCGTACATCCATGACAATACCTGGCTATATTATACACCCCCGCGCCCCCAACCCCGCCCACCTCAACCGACGCAAGGGGGGTGTGGGGGTTGGTGCTAGCGGGGTGTATAATATAGCCTGAAAGAGTCATGAATGGTTTGGATTCTGGGTAATTGTTATGTTGCGTTTATGTTGTGTTACTGTGAGGATGTTCTCCCAAAATGTGTTTGTCATTCTTGTTTGGTGTGGTTTCACAGTGTGGCGCATATTAGTAAGAGGGTTAAAGTTGTTTGTATCACAACCCTCAGTGTAACTTGTATGGCTGTTGACTATATGCCTTGCAGTCGTGTACTTACATGAGCGAAAGCACCATACAACATGTTACTGGGCTGGCAAGCTGCTTGTACATGTTGTAGAAGGTGTCAAAGGCAATGGCTTCATAGCAAACCCTTATTATTGTTATCTGGGTGACCATCAGCAGATAGAAGTGAGAAAGGTTGCGGCTCACATTATCTTCTCTATTTTGTGAAATGGGTCAAAATAGCTCTTTGAGTGGTAAAGGTTGCCGACCCCTGGCCTAGGGGTACGTGAGATTTTTTTTAAATGTTCTAAAAATAGCAACAATTAAAAAATCCTTTATAAATATATTTATTGAATAATACTTCAACAAAATATGAATGCAAGTTCATAAACTGTGAAAATAAATGCAAATATGCAATATTTAGTGTTGACAGCTAGATTTTTTGGTGGACATGTTCCATAAATATTCTTTTTTTGTGAAGAAATGTTTAGAATTAAGTTCATGAATCCAGATGGATCTCTATTACAATCCCCAAAGAGGGCACTTTAAGTTGATGTTTACTTCTATGTGTAGAAATCTTTATTCATAATTGAATCACTTGTTTATTTTTCAACAAGTTTTTAGTTATTTTTATCTTTTTTCCAAATAGTTCATAAAAGACCACTACAAATGAGCAATGTTTTGCACTGGTATACAATTTAATAAATCAGAAACTGATGACATAGTGCTGTATTTTACTTCTTTATCTCTTTTTTTTCAACCAAAAATGCTTTGCTCTGATTAGGGGGTACTTGAATTAAAAAAAAATGTTCACAGGGGGTACATCACTGACAAAAGATTGAGAACCACTGGCCTAGTGGTTAAATTGTCCGCCCTGAGACTGAGAGGTTGTTAGTTCAAACCCTGGCCGAGTTATACTAAACACTACAAAAAATGGGACCCATTACGTCCTTGCTTGGCAATCAGCATCAAGGGTTGGAATTAGGGGTTGAATCACCAAATTATTCCTAAGCAAGGCACATGCTGCTGCTCACTGCTCCCCTCACCTCCCCTTGGAGTGAACAAGGGGATGGGTCAAATGCGGAGGACAAATTTCACCACACCCAGTGTGTGTGCGTGACAGTCGTTGGAACTTTAACTTTAACTTTAAGTTGGGACACTTAAACAGTCATTTAGGACCTGGAACTGACGAGGACAACACGAAAAGCGTTTGTTTAGCTTGCTGTTTCTTTGCAAGAGTTATGAGACATGTCTCAAAAAAAATTAATCATATGAGCATCTTAGCAGTCGGCATTGTAATGACAGCGGACTTTATATTTTATCATGTTTGATGGCTCTCATAAAGTCTGCAGTGAGCAAAAATCAGTGATGAAGAAAAAAAGTGAACATTGTGATGCGTTTTTTAAATGAATGTGCCGCATATGCTCAAAATGATCAAATACGTAATTACTAAATGTTATTATAAATGTGCCTGTTACTACATTACATATACATGTACTTACGTCATGTATATAAAACCTCAATGGAGGTGTTTGGATATTTTTTAGGGGCTCTAAAGGCAGAAGTGAACAGCTCTCATAAGCTCCATTGTAAGCAAACTTTTGATCCAATTTAGTTAGTATTTAGGATGGATGACAAAAAAAAACCCATCCATCATCATGTCTTTCACAATGATTGTCAATGAGAGGCAACATTCCAAATAAATGTGCAGTTCCCCTTTAAAACTACCTTATTTTATATTGACCACTCTTGCAGATGAACTACATATTTTTGAAGCAATGTGTAGAAAGCCGGCCAGTAATTCCAATCCCGCAGCAGTGGTTGAAATCCATTGATGGAAAAATCCCTCCTAAACTTAAAGACAATACTCAGAAAAGCAAACTCCTGCAGGAGCTCCTCTGCGAAGTCACCGACAATTTTCATGATGTTATCGTCAAGCACACAGGTATTGACAATTTTATGTATGTACTGTACATCATCTATGTATGATTAAATAATATGTATTTGTTTAAGTGAACACATTCTTAAAGAATCCAGAGTGTGAAGACACTACCTCAGAAAAACAGCAATCTCTCCCACTGGAGTGAGTGATTTAATTACAAGTATGATTCATCATCAGTTTGTTGTCCCTTTTGTAAAATTATTCTCTTTTTTAGCATTCTTGAATTTTTCCCAACACGACACAAGACCTTTATTACAAACCGGAACCTGATGAAGGAACATTTGCACATTTTACACCCAGTTATGCAAACTGTCTTGGATATTGGCTACACAACCTTTTCTTCAATGGTTTTGGTGGATATTTCAGGATATAGGTAGGAAAAAAAGGTTGTGAATACACAGAAACTTCAATGTTCAAGTACTTGTGGTAATGTCTCCTGTCGAGATTGAACACATTGGTGTATCATATTGGTTCAGGTCTTTGGGGCCTGTTGATTGCAAGGTGCTACATAAAGACCTGGCTGAAGAATGTAAGACGACAGAAGAGAGCATCATGGATACCTGGTTCCCTAAAGTCATCAACTTACTAACAAGTCCAAAAACATTGGGATCAGTTAAAGAAGAATCACTGGATGCCTTCTTTGACTGCGCATGCACCCTAATATCTAACCAGGTGGCGTTGTGTTGCATACATAATTGAATACTCTTTAAAGTTAATTTCATTATGATTTTCCTAATTTTATATAGTCTCTTAGCATTATTTTTTAGTAAAAATTAGCACTGTTTGTTTTTTTCTAAATTCCTAGTTGAAAGCGGTCCTTGGGAGGAGTGTACAGAAGTTTGTTTACCCATTTGAGCCAAGCAACTCCCACTTCTTGCCAATCTTTCAAATGGCGCTGACATTTAATGAAGAAAAGATGGAAATATGCCCGACCTTACAGGAACTAGAAGCAGATGTTTTTGAAATCCTTAATGCCATCACAAGTACACTGCAGGTGAGATTATGAATTAAAGTGGACCTATGATCATTTCAATCTACTTTTTAAAAAATGCTTGTGGTCAAGGTAATACGTAACGAATGCTTTGGTGTAAAATTTTGCTCTACAGTCATCTCCACAGTCACATTTTTAACCCATTTTCTGAGTTTGTCTGCAAAAAAGTTAGTAGAGGGGTTCCCTTAAATTTGCAAATGAAACCTTTACTGCATGTCGCTTTCTGTGTTATTCAACCCAAGTAGTAATGTCACATGGGGGCATCTTTTTAATGGTAGTTCAAACAGGTAGGAATTGTTTTTCTTTGACATCAGAGGGAAGGCATGAGATGAGAAGGAATAACATGAGTTACTGAAAGCAACTGTCTCGGCTCAGTAAAGGCGGAGGAGGCTGGTCAACAGCATAAAGTGCACAAGGATGCCCACATAAGTCTGTCCATAAATCTGTGTCGTCACAAGTTGTCCACTGTTAAAAACACAGCGTTCAGAGTCATCTAAAAGCTCACGTTCAAATGCATTAACCGCATGATCATCATTCATCCCCTTTAATGACCATGAACCTAAAATATTTGTTCATACATTTTTCAAGAAGTCCTTTATCGTGTGAAATGTACTTGCATTGTGCGTTCATTTCCAGAAAGTCCAGACAGTTCAGTCATGGCTGGAGAAATCCACATCTGTGTTTGTGGATGCCAAAGTCACTGATCACACACTTGTTTGGGCTCATTTAACTGTAAAGGAAACTGTGTCACACAATCTAAAAGAACCACACTCATATTACCAGAATTACGGTAATGTAAACATAATTTAAAATATATTAATATTTATAGAGCATGTTTTTCCAATTGCTATTATATTGTATTATAATCCACAATTTTATAGTTGAGAACTATGACTGGTTAGTCAATGGAACTGCTCAGACTCGAGTTGAAACCTTTGTCCAAGAAACCCATTCATTTGAGGAATATGTTCAGGTGAGAAACGACATTCTGCATAATTTAAAAACTGTCTGTGATGGCTACCAGTGTGTGACTGTACTTAACAGCAAGTGGATGAGTTCTGTGACTTGTCAAGGAAGATTGCCAACCTCCCAACAAAAGCCCACTTTGCAATGATCCAGCTCGATTGTGAGAAACTGAATCATGGACTGGCTAATAAAGCTAAAGCCTGGGCTGAAATACTCATCGACACAATGACAACCAAACATTGTGAGCAAATTATGCAGTGAGTAAACAAAAAATATCATTAATCTGCCCCTTTTGGGAGAGAATGCATGCCTCTGGATTCAAATTGTCCACCTTAGCATGTGTCATGTTTTTTGTTTGATGAAAGGATCTGCTGTGATTTTGAAAACATCCAAGAAAATGCTTTAAAAGAGCCAGAGACCACAGACCACATGGCCAACATGATTGAATACATTGAATTAACTAAGACACAGGGCATTGCAGTTCTCAATAGAAAAATAGAGGTAATCTTTTGACCAATCATTTTTTTGTCGTTGCCACACTTACACAAAAGTACAATCAACATCAATTGTTTTTGTGATCCGACAGAAAGCCTATGACAGACTCAAATACTTTTTAGATGTCCGCATATTAGAACCCGAAGCTCTAGCACTCAATTCAACTGTCTTTACGTGGCCATTGAAAATCCAAGAGGTCTTTAAAAACAGCGATGAGGTAATGCTCCTGTCTAAATGTATATGTTCATCATGATTGTTTTGTTCTCAAATATAATCAAGATAAACTATTCTTGGTTTTCAGCTTTTGCAGAAGTCTAAGAAGACAGGAGAGCAGGATATGATTGCTAAAAGAGAAAGCGTAATGGTACACCTGGTCAAGCTGAAACATAGGGTGGACGAATTCCCCCACTGCTCTGAGCTGGATATGATACAGCAGGTGTATTGAATCATTACGGCCCATTGAGAACCATAAAACACATTCACGCTACATCTGTAGCTCAATGGGTAAAAGCTTGGTTTGGTATGGGAGCTGGCCCAATTATTGAAAGCAGGATTTGTTGTGAGGTTAATTCCCCGACCAACTGTTGTTAGGATGCTGTTTGTACAAAGACTTTATAATTTAACTTTTTGGGGAATAACTGTATGGTCGTTCTAAAAGAACATAACTATCGGAGCTCGGTAAATGTCTGCGTTTTTTTAATCTCTAAAATATGATTTTCTTTACAGTACATAACAGAGGTCAGAGCAGTTCAGACCCTTCTTCGCGAGGCCGAAGAAGCCATTGCTGACATCAACAAAGATGAGATTTTTCATCAGTGGGAACCAACATGTTACCCTGAAGTTGAGGTCATTAGAGAGAGTGTTGAACAGTACCATAAGATGTTTGGGTTCATATACAAATGGCAGCGTGCAGAGAACAGGTCAGATTTTAGCTCTATGCCTTTTGTTATTTCACAATGTCGTTTTCAACTATTACTTCTGTTATCTTCTCTGTGAACAGCTGGATGGATGGTTCTTTCCAGGAACTAGATGGTGAAGGAATGGAGGTAAAACTTGATGAGTTCTTCAGGGAGATCTTTAAGATGCTGAAGTATTTCCAACAACAAAAGAGCAAGGGTAAACAAGAAATTAGGAAGCCTACTGGAACCAGAGGACGACGTTCAGAAGATGATACAAACAAGGATTCCAATTCTACAATAGTCCTATGCTCCACTGTACTCGAGCAAATAAAAGAGTTCAGGGTATGTAGTGTAACTATTGTTTCAAAATATAAGTATACATATTTTGTTATGGTGTTGTTTGTTCTAATTCAATGTGTAGGAGTATATCCCCTTGGTGTCTGTCCTGTGTAATCGGGGTCTCAGAGATCGCCACTGGCAGCAGATGTCAGACAAAGTTGGTTATGACCTCACTCCTCACTCTGGTACAACACTACGCAAAGTTCTCTGTCAAAACTTGACTCCTTATCTGGAAGAGTTTGAGTCAGTCAGTGCTGCTGCCAGTAAAGTAAGAATTACTGAATCATGCATTTAATTTTTTTGTGTGTCAGCTGAACATACAAACATTTGAATTACCTTGCATTTTGATTAATGCATCTTACAGGAATTTTCCATGGAGAAGGCCCTGGAAAACATGGTCACTGCTTGGGATGGGGTTTCTCTCCAGCACCAGCCATACAGAGACACTGGTGTGTCTATCATTGCTGCTTTGGATGACATTCAGGCAATGCTTGATGACCAGATTGTGAAAACTCAGACAATGAGGAGCTCACCATTCATCAAGCCTCATGAAAAAGAGGTCAAGGTTAATATCATATCAGTTTGGTAATACATAGTAGATGTTACGGCTATTTTAGACTAATGATTTTTAAAGTCAAATCTGATCCGTTAAGTCCTGCCTTAAATATATGGCAGTTTTTTGTTTTTTTTATTAAAAGCACAACTAATATACATATCTAATTTGCAACTTTTCCCAACTCAAGGACTAAAGGCTGAACACTCAGATAAACAAATAAACCCAATAAACATTCAGTGAAGTTTAATGGTTTAGGGTGGTCCTTCGATCGGCCTTGCTTCAGCTTTGGCAGAGCGCCGACAAGACAATCAAACCTGACTATCTAGAGCAGCATGTACCGCATACTTGCCAACCTTGAGACCTCCGATTTCGGGAGGTGGGGGGTGTGGTTAAGAGGGGAGGAGTACATTTACAGCTCCAATTCACCAACTCGAGTATTTCATATATATATATATATATATATATATTATATATATATATATATATATATATATAATATATATATGAAATACTATATATATATATATATATATATATATATATATATATATGAAATACTCAACTTTCAGTGAATTCTAGCTATATATATTTATTTTATTATATATATAAATAAAATAAATAGTTGGATTTCAGACGGTACCTATCAAATACACAGTAATAAAAACACAGTTGTTCTACTAACTGTACTGTGCTTGCTGGTTACTAAAAAAACAACAACAACAACACTTACCTTTTACTATTTGAGTAACCTTTGTTCTAACATTTGCGTACTGGCAAGCGATCTCCAAATCCGGGAACATAGAAAGTTCAACTTATACCTTTTTTATTTCCATGACACTTCCTTCAAATTTTGAAATAAATCAGAAATATCAAGCAGCTAAAATGCACATAATGTGGATAAGTGTAGAGGGAGGGTTTTACATGTTTCACCATCATGCATTTAAATATATTTAAAATGGTGTAACTTAGCTTTTTTTTAAGGTGCTTTGTGGTGTTTTTTATAATATTCACAAAGTTCCATGAGCAGGTTGTAAAAACCCCGTTTCCATATGAGTTGGGAAATTGTGTTAGATGTAAATATAAACGGAATACAATCATTTGCAAATCATTTTCAACCCATATTCAGTTGTATATGCCACAAAGACAACATATTTGATGTTCAAACTGATAGACTTTTTTTTTTTTTTGCAAATAATCATTAACTTTAGAATTTGATGCCAGCAACACGTGACAAAGAAGTTGGAAAAGATGGCAATAAATACTGATAAAGTTGAGGAATGCTCACCAAACACTTATTTGGAACATCCCGCAGGTGTGCAGGCTAATTGGGAACAAGTGGGTGCCATGATTGAGTATAAAAGCAGCTTCCATGAAATGCTGGGTAATTCACAAACAAGGATGGGGCGAGGGTCACCACTTTGTAAGCAAATTGTCAAACAGTTTTAGAACAACATTTCTCAACGAGCTATTGCGAGGACTTTAGGGATTTTACCATCTACGGTCCGTAAAATCATCAAAAGGTTCAGAGAATCTGGAGAAATCACTGCACGTAAGCGATGATATTACAGACCTTTGATCCCTCAGGCGGTACTGCATCACAAACCGACATCAGTTTGTAAAGGATATCACCCCACAGGCTCAGGAACACTTCATAAAACCACTGTCAGTAACTACAGTTGGTCGCTACATCTGTAAGTGCAAGTTAAAACTCTACTATGCAAAGCATAACCCATTTATCAACAACACCCAGAAACACCACCGACTTCGCTGGGCCCGAGCTCATCTAAGATGGAGTGATGCAAAGTGGAAAAGTGTTCTGTGGTCTAACGAGTCTACATTTCAAATTATATTTACAAACTGTGGATGTGGTGTCCTCCGGAAAAAAGAGGAAAATAATCATCCGGATTGTTACAGGCGCAAAGTTCAAAAGCCAGCATGTGTGATGACATAGGGGTGTATTAGGGACGGCGTGGCGCAGTGGAAGAGTGGCCGTGCGCAACCCAAGGGTCCCTAATTCAATCCCGACCTAGTACCAACCTCGTCATGTCCGTTGTGTCCTGAGCAAGAAACTTCACCCTTGCTCCTCATGGGTGCTGGTTGGCGCCTTGCATGGCAGCTCCCTCCATCAGTGTGTGAATGTGTGTGAATGGGTGAATGTGGAAGTAGTGTCAAAGCGCTTTGAGTACCTTGAAGGTAGAAAAGCGCTATACAAGTACAACCCATTTATCATTTATTATTAGTGCCCAAGGCATGGATAATTTACACATCTGTGAAGGCACCATTAATGCTGAAAGGTTTTGGAGCAACATATGTTGTCATCCAAGCAATGTTATCATGGACGCCCCTGTTTATTTTAGCAAGACAATTTCAAGCCGCGTGATACAACAGCGTGGCTTCGTAGTAAAAGAGTGCGGGTACTTTCCTGGCCCGCCTGCAGTATAGACCTGTCCCCCATCGAAAATGTGTGGCGCATTATGAAGCGTTAAAATAAGACAGCGGAGAACCCGTACTGTTGAACGACTGAAGCTCTACATAAAACAAGAATGGGAAAGAATTCCACTTTCAAAGCTTCAACAATTAGTTTTCTCAGTTACCAAACGTTTATTGAGTGTTGTTAAAAGAAAAGGTGATGTAACACAGTGGTGAACATGCCCTTTCCCAACTACTTTGGCACGTGTTGCAACCATGAAATTCTAAGTTAATTATTATTTGCAAAAAACAAATAAAGTTTATGAGTTTGAACATCAAATATCTTGTTTTTGTAGTGCATTCAACTGAATATGGGTTAAAAATGATTTACAAATCATTGTATTTAGTTTATATTTACATCTAACACAATTTCCCCAACTCATATGGAAACGGGATTTATATTATGTGTGACCATGTGTGTCGAGTTTTTGTGTTGGTTTGCTTTTTTTGTGCCTTGATTAAGGAAGGTTGTTTTGATTGAATTATAAAAGTAAATGCTGTGCTGTTTTCACTTCCATTTACAATTCATCGTCATCGACCTGATTCACTCACATCGTCCACAAGATGGTGGCAAGTTAGCACCAATCATTCGTGGGCTGATTACTTATTATAAACTCATGACATCTCGCGGGCCAAACAGAAAATGCCAAAGGGCTGCACTTAACCCACTGGTGGTAGTTTGGACCCTCATGAGCTAGAGCATTGGTGTCTACACTACAGCCCACAGGCCAAGTCCATCTTCAACATCTTCAGTTTAGCCCGTGAGATTTCTGAAGTTTTATGTAAAGGCTAGCCCGCGATATGTCTTGAGTTCAATTTCAGATTGATCAAATACCTTTAAGGAGGTTGTCACAAAAGTAAATAAGGTAGAAGTCAAACGTTGTATGTATGTTTATGTATATACATATATAGTTTATTATTGATATATGTACTGTTATATGAACATATCTATTTAAGTACACATATACATGTATAGGCTACAAATGTGTGTATATACATAAATAGTGTTACTTTAAATGCAGCCTGCTTTTGGCCACGGCCAAATTTTTTTAGCCCAATGTAGCTCTAAAGTCAAAAAGTTTTGACACCCCAGATCTGGAGGAAGTAAAAGTCAGAGGTAAACCTGTGGAAGGATAATATCCAATTTCTAGCGAGCCCGAGAAGCGCCAAGAGTGTAATTTGGTCTGCCTATACACGTAGTGGCACAACAAGCTTAGTTTCCGACCGGCCCTGCGCCCCCACCTAATAACCTCCTCCCAACACACATGAGCCTCGAGTACTCAACTCGCCTCCCTCCTAGGGAGAGAAGTGGGGTACAGTATCCAACTCTGAGGTTGATAGTCAAATCATACTCTGGCTCTACCATAATGGTTGAATAGACAACCTTTAAAAGACACCCCGAGTAGGTATGATGACGCTTGCTTTAAATGGCTTTCCCAAAAAGATTAAGATTTCTCTCTGATTTAGATTTGGGAGGAACGTCTTCTTCGCATTCAGGAAACCATTGATGAGTGGCTGAAAGTGCAGGCACAATGGCTCTACCTTGAGCCAATCTTCTCTTCTCAGGACATAATGCAGCAAATTCCTGAGGAAGGAAGACTATTCCAAATTGTTGACAAAAACTGGAAGGAGATCATGCGGCACTGTCTTAAAGACTCAAAGGTAGACGTTGACATCATTTATCTTGACTCTTGTGTCTGTCTCTAAAGTATGTTCTATTGATGGAATATTCGTTTAAAACAATTTGCCTTGTAATCCTTCCAGCTATTACAGGCAACCTCAATGCCTGGTCTACTAGACACACTAATAGAGTCCAACTGCCACTTGGAGACCATCATGAAGGGCCTAAATGACTATCTGGAGAAAAAGCGTCTTTTTTTCCCGAGGTGAACAAGATAATTCCATATCTATCTTTTGCCTATTTTGTCACTCTAAAATGTTTAGAGTTGTTGCTTTGGTGTCAGGTTTTTCTTTTTATCCAATGATGAAATGCTGGAAATTCTTTCCGAGACAAAGGACCCACTACGTGTACAACCCCATCTAAGGAAGTGCTTTGAGGGTATTGCCAAACTAGACTTCCTACCAAATCTTGATATCCAGGTACAAATTCAAACAGCGCAGTTGAGACAATGCAGCAGCAGTTGGTTGATAGACAGTGACGGTTTTTACCCAGGCCATGTACAGCAGTGAAGGAGAGCGGGTTGCGTTAATTCAGCTCATCTCCACAGCTGACGCCAAGGGATCAGTGGAGAAGTGGCTAGTACAAGTGGAAGAATGGATGATTCGCAGTGTCAGGGATGTAGTGGACCGCTCCAGAACGGTGAGATCGCTCTACCTCAACTGAAATATTTACCAAGTCTAATAGAAACTATGTAAAAGAGTTGAGCGAATGTAGGCAAAATAAGTTCTCATGCAATGGTTGTTTTAACAGGACTATGCTAAAACCCTACGCAACCAGTGGGTCAAAGAGTGGCCTGGGCAAGTGGTGATATGTACCTCACAAATGTTCTGGACCTTGGAGGTGCATGAAGCCATAAGGATGGGGACTCAGGTAAGGTTTGGTATTAACTGGGGTGTTTTCAGAATAGACAATTTGGAATAACACATTTTTGACATGAAAGTAAAATGTGATCTTACCATTTATTTCCCCACTGACTTTACTTAACACTTTTAATTTATGTGACACCTTCTACTCATTATAACTGATACTCATGTCAGTGGTGGCCTCTGTAGGGTGTGAACAACTACTACCAACAACTCCAGAAACAGCTGAATGATATTGTGGGTTTAGTGAGAGGACAACTGCCCAAACAAACACGGATTACTTTGGGAGCTCTGGTGACAATTGATGTCCATGCCAGGGATGTAGTCATGGAGCTCATTGAACACGGTACTTCATGGCAAATGCACCAAATTCACTGTAAAATTGCTTTGTTTAACAAGGACACAGAAAATATGCTTTTTAATATAAAAAATAATTTATATGCATTTTGGACAGGTGTGACAAATGAAAGTGATTTCCGATGGCTCGCCCAGCTTCGATATTATTGGAGCAACAACAATGTTTGTGTTCGAATCATGAACTGTGATGTTAAATATGCCTATGAGTACCTGGGGAACTCTTCTCGGCTGGTCATCACCCCACTGACAGACAGATGTTACAGAACTTTGGTAAAATGACAAAGTGACTAAGATGACTGTGTGTTGCTCTTATATGTCAATAAATGTTCCCATTCATGTCTTTAAAGATTGGGGCTTTTTACTTAAATTTGGGTGGTGCACCCGAGGGTCCAGCTGGAACTGGAAAGACTGAAACCACCAAGGATCTAGCCAAAGCCTTAGCTGTGCAATGTGTGGTTTTCAACTGTTCAGATGGACTGGATTATCTGGCTATGGGCAAAGTAAAATCATATGGAAAAATACTTTGTGTCCAATTTTAATTTCTGTATTTAACAAACCTGTTTGTGCTGTGATCCTATTTCCCAGTTTTTTAAAGGTTTGGCTTCATCTGGAGCTTGGGCGTGCTTTGATGAGTTCAATCGTATTGAACTTGAGGTCCTGTCGGTCGTGGCCCAGCAAGTTTTATGCATCCAGCGGGCCATCGAGTTTAAGTTGGAATACTTTGACTTTGAAGGAACCATGCTTAAACTTAATCCCAACTGTTTTGTGTCCATCACAATGAACCCAGGTTATGCAGGACGTTCTGAACTCCCTGACAATCTCAAGGTTTTTACCTAATTATACAATGAGCAAGTTTTATGATGCATTTTATATTGATTTGGTATATAAGGATTGCAGTTATTTTAACTTAGATTTCTTCACTGTTTTGTGTTACTTAGGTGTTGTTTCGAACAGTGACCATGATGGTCCCCAACTATGCATTGATAGCAGAGATCTCTCTCTATTCATATGGATTCCTCAATGCCAGGCCTCTGTCAGTCAAGATTGCAATGACTTACAGGCTCTGTTCGGAGCAGCTCTCCTCACAGTTCCATTATGATTACGGTATGAGGGCTGTCAAAGCTGTACTCGTGGCTGCAGGAAACCTTAAACTCAAGTATCCAGAAGAAAATGAGGACATACTGGTATGTGTGCTGAAGTTTTCAATATGCATATTCAGGTTTAAGTCCTAACTACTTTGGTCTGTTAATTGATGTTTTATTCTTCTTTTCCTGACATCTAGTTACTGAGGTCTATAAAGGATGTAAACGAGCCCAAGTTTCTTTCTCATGACATTCCACTATTCAATGGAATCACCAGTGATTTGTTTCCTGGCATCTTCCTTCCAAAGGCTGACTATCAAGTAACATATATTTCTATGTGTTTTATTGTTTGTTAATCTGCACTTGAAAGCAGATTCTAAATTAATAATGCACTCTATGTATTGTATACTACATTGTTGTCTGTCAGTTATTTTTGGAAGCTGCTACAGAGTGCTGTGAAAAACAGAATCTACAGCCAACACAGATGTTCGTAGAAAAAATGATCCAAACATATGAGATGATGATAGTTCGGCATGGGTATGTTAGTTTTGTTTTAATGTTGAACATTATGTCAGAGAAAGTTTTTGCCGAAACTCGCCAAACACAACCCTATATCAAGGTACATATTTTGTGGTTCAGGTTTATGCTGGTGGGAGAGCCATTTTCAGGAAAGACCAAAGTGCTTCATGTTCTAGCCGACACACTGATTCTGATGAACGAAAGGGGATATGGAGAGGAAAAAATGGTCATCTTCAGGACTTTAAACCCAAAGTCCATCACCATGGGACAGCTGTTTGGACAGTTTGATCTTGTTTCTCATGAGGTGGAACTCCATCTATTACTGTATCTTTGTGTATTCAAATTATGTCAGAGCTAATTTTCTGTACTTGTCAATAACTTATATGTTCTCTTTACTGTTAGTGGACTGATGGGATTGTGGCTAACACATTTCGTGAGTACGCATCATCTGAAACTCCAGATCGTAAATGGGTAGTATTTGATGGTCCCATTGATACACTTTGGATTGAGAGTATGAACACTGTGTTGGATGACAACAAAAAGGTGCATGCACATTAATTATATTTGCTTATGTTTTGTGATATTTATTGTTACGATCTATGTTTATCGTCACACCCCAGCTATGTCTGATGAGCGGGGAAATTATCCAGATGTCCAATCAGATGAGTCTGATTTTTGAATCGATGGACCTGTCACAGGCCTCTGTACGTTTGGAGTAAAACAGAATGTATTATGTGTATTATTTATTAGTATTTGGCAGTTTTAGCATTTACACCAAAACTGAAGAACGTATTTTCTTTTGATATTGCAGCCTGCCACCGTTAGTCGATGTGGTATGATCTACATGGAACCATCTCAGTTAGGCTGGGAGCCTTTAGTTACCTCTTGGATGAACACACTTCCTGAAGTTCTGCAAAGTCCAAAACATAAAAACCTGCTACGCAAACTATTTTACTGGTTGATGCCACCTTCTTTCAGGATGCTGCGTAAAAACTGCAGAGTAAGCAAAACAAAACCCTCAACTCTTTCAAACACAACAACCCAAAGACCAGTAGAGTTAATTTTTATTAACTGAATCTTTTATTAATTGTTTTGTTAACAGGAAGTTTGCCCAACAACTAATTGGAACACAGTGGTATCTTTATGTAGA
This sequence comes from Nerophis ophidion, assembly GCF_033978795.1. Classification (NCBI taxonomy): domain Eukaryota; kingdom Metazoa; phylum Chordata; class Actinopteri; order Syngnathiformes; family Syngnathidae; genus Nerophis; species Nerophis ophidion. The sequence goes on from NC_084616.1 coordinate 51,289,963, forward strand.
CTGTTTGAGATGCTGCTAATTGAACCACTTGAGACAGAGACAGGCAATAAAATTATTCGCACCTGGATCATGGTAAAATTAAGATAATTATTATGAATACATGTTACTTGAACTTTCCTGAGCAACATATTTGTTTTGCATCAATTTCATTTGTCTTTTTTCTGATTTAAGGCAGCCTTTTTCTTTTCCTTGATGTGGTCTGTGGGTGGCAGCTGTGATTCAAACAGCCGGGACAAGTTTAACGAGTTCCTCAGAGATGTTGTGTGTGGAAGGATAGAGGGTCACCCAATTCCTGAAGTTGTGGGGAAATGGGAATGTCCAGTAGATGAGAAAGGGCTAGTGTATGATTATTTCTACGAGGTACTACCAGATTGCATCAGTCAGAAGTTTTTGTCATGTGTGAAAATATCTCATTCCGACTGTAATCCAATGTCTTTTTCAGTTTAAAGGAAAAGGCAAATGGGTTCACTGGAATGATGCCATCAAAAATGTCAGCCTTGGAGACATAAACACCAAAGTGCAGGACATCATTGTTCCAACCATAGACTCAGTTCGCTACACCTTCTTAATGGAAATGTGCATCAACCATGGAGTGTTAGTATCTTAATGGTCAGAGGGACATAAATTAGAACCTTGTATGGATGTCTTGGATGCCAGGAGTATGAATTTGTTAATGGATTGAATCTCTTTGTCTGCACAGGCCTTTGCTTTTGGCTGGTCCTACTGGCACTGGAAAGTCAGTATATGTGAAGGAGATGATGATGACCAATTTAGACAGAGATGTCTTTATACCCCTCATAATCAATTTTTCTGCCCGCACCACTGCTAACCAAACACAGGTTAGCTGGAACCACTGATTATTATGAGTGTCTTTGCTGCCATACTCCTTCCAAGCACTTACAGCCACAGGTGGCTTTTTACAATGGGTTTATTCAATGGTTGTTCTCCAAATCCATCATTATATTAAGTAAAACACATCATGTTAGGATACATATAACAATCCATAGTTGCATATGTTGGCTGCATGAAAAAAACGTAGTTTGAAAGACGGTCTTTACATGTCTGGGTCAATTGTAACAAAGTGCGATCAAAACACACTATTGGCAAGCATCACTTTAAAAGACAAATACTTTTTTGGGATTTTCACATCCAAGTTTGAAAAATGATGTGTCTTTGTCATTGTGAGTTTATGTAATTGTACACTCTTGGAATTTTTCAGAACATCATTATGGCCAAATTAGATAAAAGGCGGAAGGGTGTGTTTGGCCCCCCCATGGGAAAGAAATGTATCATATTTATAGATGATGTAAATATGCCAGCACTGGAACAGTTTGGAGCTCAGCCTCCTGTGGAGCTTCTTCGACAGTTTTTAGGTCACAAAAAGTGGTATGAGCATCCCACTACTAGCAATCAGATATAAACAATACATTAAATCAAAGAGGCTTGAATACCACAATAATCAGTTGTCTTCTGGCAGGTATGACTTAAAAGATACTTCCAGCATCAAATTAGTTGACATCCACATTATGTCAGCCATGGGTCCTCCTGGTGGTGGAAGAAATGCTGTAACATCTCGCTTCCTGCGCCACTTCAACATTTTCAGCATCAATTCTTTTAGTGATGAAACTATGGTCCGCATCTTCTCCTCCATCGTAGGGTTCTATCTCAAAACCAACGAATTTCCTCCTGAATATTTCACTGTTGGCAGCCAAATAGTGACAGCCACTATCGAAGTGAGTGCTCCAGATTTGCAAGTAATCTCATATTTCCCTTGCAATAAAATAGTGTCTAAATAAAACATGACTTCTCCAAATGTCCTCACAAAGGTTTACAAAAAAGCCATGGAGATCTTGCTTCCGACGCCAGCAAAGTCTCACTACACGTTTAACCTACGGGACTTCTCACGTGTTATCCAAGGCTGCCTGCTGTTGAAAAGTAAATCTCTGGAGAACAAACGCACAATGATTCGCTTGTTTGTCCATGAAGTTTTCCGTGTTTTCTACGACCGTTTGGTGGATGACAAGGACCGTGCTTGGTTCTATCAGCTCATGACCACCATCCTTAAGGATCACTTCAAAGAAGCATTTAACGAAGTGTTTGACCATCTGAAACAAGGCAGTAAAGTATGTTGAAAAGCTTTTTCCTTCCTTCTTGTCAGAGAGTTGGAGTTACTCAGTCCTGTCTGAATTCTTGTAGCTGCATAAAAGTGTTGCTTTTTATAAATAAGATTTATTGTTTTTTTTTAATTTTACTGAAATAAAATTGACCTGTTCCATCATATTGTATGGCAGTTGGTGGAACAAGACCTGCAGATGTTAATGTTTGGAGACTATATGAACCCTGACATGGAGCCTGATGAGCGCCTTTATGCTGAGGTCACCTCCATAGAGAGTTTTGCTGAAGTCGTGGAGGCATGTCTCGTTGAATACAACCAGATGAACAAGAGCCGCATGAATCTCGTCATTTTCCGGTAAATTAATTGTGGAATGGAAATTCAAATAAACAAAATGATATACATTGTAGTATATTCAGACTGCTGCATGCATAAACTTTTGGTATTTTCAAGAAAGAAAATCATTTTAGAATATATGTACAACTAGCAATTATGCAGCAATCTGCTAAAAATGAAATCAATTGTGTTTGATGTAGCTATGTCTTGGAGCACCTGTCCCGTATAAGCCGTGTGTTGAAGCAGCCAGGAGGGAATGCCCTACTAGTAGGAGTGGGTGGCAGTGGACGCCAGTCCATCACTCGATTGGCTACATTCATCTCCCAGATGACTCTCTTCCAGCCTGAGATCTCAAAGAACTATGGCATGGTTGAGTGGAGAGATGACCTCAAGGTCAGCTTTATGGTTTAAGACATCTATGGTGTCAGAACAGTGCCCAAAGTGTTTGCGCGCACACAAAGTGTGTTTTTACATGCAATAAATTTGTTCTGACGCCATAGACACCCCTGTCTTAGAACGTGTACACATTACATGTCTTTTGCTGTTAGGTGTGTGAGTGTCTTCTAATACATTTTTACAAAAATCTCCCTATTTTTTCCTGATCATGCAGCAACTGCTCCAGAATGCTGGGGTGAAAGGTCAAAGAATAGTGTTTTTGCTCACTGATGCTCAGATCAAAAGTGAAGCTTTTCTAGAAGACATAAACAGTGTCCTGAACTCAGGAGAAGTTCCCAATTTGTTTGCCATGGATGAGAAACAGGATATTATTGAGGTAAAACGCTAAAATTTAAATATTTTGAACATGTATTGTGTGTACAACATTGTTTTTGGAAAATCCATCATGCCCTTTTAGAATATATTTCTATGCCTTCATCCTCATATCATATCACATACATAAAGTCAGAGTGCATCCACAAGTGTTACATTATATTATTAAACTATATTAATTTGACAGTCAATCTAACTTTTCTCTTCCTTTTTACAGACAGTACGTCCCATTGCCCAAGGGAAGAATAGGGGTGTAGAGTTGAGCCCTTTGACTCTGTTCTCCTTCTTTGTGGCACGCTGCAAGGAAAACCTTCACATTATTGCGGCTTTCAGTCCGATTGGTCAAGCCTTACGTAATCGCCTGCGACAGTTTCCTTCTCTTGTTAACTGTTGCACCATTAATTGGTTCCAGGTACTGGACATCAAGGAATAATTATATTCTGTGCTTGATGTTAACTATTTATTAAATATAATAACGGTCAATTTTCGTAAGCCAAAAGACTTATTTCCTTGCCAGCAGTAAGGAGTTGTATGCCTCTGTTGTACATTTTTTATCTCTGCATCCTGACAGCCTTGGCCAGAGGAGGCTCTAGAGCGGGTAGCCATCTCTTTCCTGAAGCCGCTGGAGATGAAAGAAGATGAGCAGAAAGAAGTAGTACCAATCTGCAAAACTTTCCACACCTCTGCCAGTCAGCTTTCACACAGGTAAGTGATACAATTTCAAAATATTTTAAATTTTTGGAAAACAATGTAAATTGAAGTTGATAAATGTGATATATTATAGTATATAAACTGGGGTTGGTTACAGCTCACCCATGGTCCTGCTGAGGACTAATGATACAGAAAAAAGTATAAATGGCTTACGCCTTAAATTTCATGGGTTACATTTAGTCTCTTGTTTTGTAAATTTATTTTGTGATTCTGATTTATATTTTTCTATTGTAATGCTCATATTATATTGAGCAAAGTGAATAAAGGTCTATTTTTGCATCTGTGGTCACTAAGGATGTGTATCGTTAGGATTTTTTTGATACGATACCAATATTCCTTATTGGTACTATATGTGTTTGGTGTAATATAAAGACGTAAATAAATGCTTTTTTTTATCAGTAGTTTTACTAGCACAGGAGGTTGTACGCCACCGACTTCATATAACATCTAACAGTAGGGAAGTCTCTAATCAGCACCTGCTTTTTAAGTTTTAAACAAGTCAACAATGTTTGCAGTGAAAGGTGCAATTCAGTTGGTATGTCATCAACTTGGTAAGACCACACAGATCCATCACTATTCATTACAATTACACTTAGCTGGAAATAATATTCATGTATGGCATTCATTTCGTCACTTCCTGTAAACGGGAAAAGACGCAAGGAAAAAGGATCTGCTTTTGTTACCGGGGTTTCTGATATTTTTTAGGCTTTTTTGACCACTGATTGTGATCGAAGCTATGCCAGAGTTAGCTGACATCTTGAATTGCTTTTGGTTCGGTGAGAGGCACAGAGTTGCTGAAAAAAAGACGAATTGGAATAGCAGTTAGCCTCAAGCTAACGGCCTCAACCGCAATTCAAAGTGGTTGCCTGGCAACCAGAAGCTTCGCTGAGATTTAACAGCGAGAATTTGAAGCTGTTTTAAAGTTTTTCCGACCATGCAGATTGATGCAAACAGTTTACAGGCTGACACTTCCAGTTGATCTTTGAATGGTGCAAGGTTGGAATTTGTTGAATATAAAAGTTAAAAGTGTCACAAGTCGCTAAAGAGGCAACTGCCGTCAGCGAGCTGCTAAGATGTCAAAGATAAATAAAAAAAAAACTCAACTTCTGAAATCTATGGCATCAACTGGATCACATGAGTTTCTGGATACAGGACACAAAGGGAAGCAAGACTTAATGCTACACAAAAATAGATGACTTCAGAAAAGACCTGTGAGCAGGACCTGGAAAGAGCAAGATTAGAACACAGAGAAGATCTGAGAAAAGTAACTATAGAGCACAGAGAAGATGTAAAATGTCTGCAAGAAAACATAGAAAGTCTGCAAACTCAGATTATCAAAGCAAAAAGAGAATTTTAGGATCTCAAGGAGATGGTGGTGAATCTCTGGAAAGAGCAAACAGAAATGCGTAAAGAGGTCGAGATTCTCCAAGAGGAAAATATTGCAGTTAAACAAAATAACATCCATCCATCTATCCATTTTCTACTGCTTGATAATTCGGAGAAATATCATGGATCAAGGGTCTTGAATGTACGGCCCTTTCAGGCCCACAAACAAATTTAATCCGGCCCGCAAGATCAGTTTGCTAAATAATAAAAATAGCTGCATTTTTTTACATTTCAGAATCTGCAGTTCTAAATATGTCCACTGGATGTCGCAATAGAAATTCAAGTGTAACCTACGTCACCCACGACATTGTTTAAAGATGACAGGTCAGCTGACTTTAAGCCAGAGGTGGGACCAAGTCATTGTTTTGCAAGTCTTAAGAAAGTCTCAAATCTTTGCCCTCAAGTCCCGAGTCGAGACAGGCAAGTCCCGAGTCAAGTCCAAAGTGAGAAGGAGCAAAGATTCTCAATAGTTGTATGTGAAAATGACAAATAAATCTTCTGGGGGAGGATGACCCCCCTACAGGGGTTTGGTTTACAAACTTTCAGCCCCACCTAAAACAAAATTCACCGCCCCCACCGATTATGATATGTATATATATATATATATATATATATATATATAGAGTATATATACATACATATATATATATATATATATATATATATATATATATATACACACACATGTGTGTATGTATATATAAATATATGTGTGTGTATATATATATATATATATATATATATATATATATATATATATATATATATATATACACACATCATACATCATTTGTCCATATAGTTGCATATGTGTGTATTTTGTGTGTGTGTTTGTGTTTAAAATCTGTGTCCGTGCGTACGTATGTGATAATGGGGGATATGGGTCACCGGGATATTATTTGTAACTTTGTAAAAGCACTATGCGTTGCATTTCTTTTATGTGTGAAAAGCGCTTTATGAATAGAGTTTGACTGATTGAGAGAATCTGGAGAGATCACTGCACGCAAGCCCACATGAATTATGTAACCCACCAAAAGCTGACAAAAAAGTCTCATTCTTTGCTGTTTAGACTGAAATCACATTTGAAAAGATCACATTCAATCGGATTCGTACTACCTTCTGATGTGGTCTGGATCTGATGCGAAAAGATCAGATTTAAAGCACTTTGGAGCGTTTAGACTGGCAAAAAAACTCAGATTTGTGTCATTTGAGGGCCCAAAATAATTGGATTTTATGTGCAGTGTGAAGGGGGCCATAATTTCTACAGTCAGCTGAAAAATACCAATAGCCATATCATTTGTCCAGAATCTGACCAGTTCTCCAGGACCAACCCAATTACCAACCGGTACCAAACGATACCGGTACTCAGTATACATCCCGAGTCGTTACACTTTTCCTCTTCATCATTAGTGGTACCCTTCATGAAGTGCATTTATGGAAAAACAAAAGAAGATTTGGGAGATTTTTCTTTAAATGCACAAAACAATTACATCTTGTGTCGTTTTGAAAAGATTTGTAAAAACCTCCTAAAACACTTTCGTTTTAGGAGGTTCGTATGTAACTAACGTTCAATGTAATACTATAAACACACTCTTTTTTTTCCCCCAGATTCCTTATTGAGCTTGGTCGCCATAATTATGTTACTCCCACATCCTACCTGGAGCTAATGGCAGCTTTCAGCCAGCTCCTTACTAAGAAAAGAGACGCAGTCATGAAGGCAAAAAGGAGATACACCAATGGTCTGGCAAAACTGGCATTTGCAGAATCTCAGGTAAAACAGCACTTTGACTTGGTTAATTTTTCAAATTGAATAATCTGATACTGGGTAGGACGGTGGGACAGGGGTTAGTGCATGTGCCTCAAAATACAAAGGTCCTGAGTAGTCCTGAGTTCAATCCCGGGCTGGGGACCCTTATGTGTGTGGAGTTTGCATGTTCTCCCCGTGACTGCGTGGGTTCCCTCCGGGAACTCCGGCTTCTTCCCACCTCCAAAGACATGCACCTGGGGATAGGTTGATTGGCAACACTAAATTGGCCCTAGTGTGTGAATGTGAGTGTGAATGTTGTCTGTCTATCTGTGTTGGTCCTGTGATGAGGTAGCGACTTTTCCTGGGTGTACCCCGCCTTCTGCCCGAATGCAGCTGAGATAGGCTCCAGCACCCCCGCTACCTCAAAAGGGGCAAGCGGTAGAAAATGGATGAAATACTCTGATACTTTCAGTTGGTTGAACACATTTTCACATTCCACCTCTGAAGGTTGGTGAGATGAAAGTGGAGCTGATAGAATTGCAGCCCAAACTAAAAGAGGCCCAAATTGAAAATGAGAGGATGATGAAGGTACAGTAAACACAGCAATCATTGACTTACAATAACCTGCAGTACAACCTAAAAACTCAGCACAAATATAATAAGCCCAGTGTATTGACCAACAGGTGATTGCAGTAGAGTCTGCGGAGGTGGAAGCTACAAGTAAACTTGTGCGTGTGGAAGAGGAGGCCACTGCTATCCAAGCTGCTGAGGCTCAAGCACTAAAGGATGAGTGTGACAGTGAATTAGCTGAGGCCATTCCTGCCCTGCAGGAGGCAACCGTGGCCTTGGACACCTTAAAGGTGAGAACCCTCAAAATTAAGCTTGGCGTGTCTTTGCATCATAGCCATTTGAGTGAGCTATCTTTTTCATTGCAGCCTGCTGACGTCACAGTTGTGAAGTCCATGAAAAACCCTCCCTCAGGAGTGAAACTAGTGATGTCAGCCGTGTGCGTCATGATGGGAAAAACACCTGATAAGATTACGGATCCTGCTGGATCTGGGAAAAAAGTTAGTCTTGCTAAAAAATATATTAAAATGATCGTTACAATAAATTTGACATCAAATAATACAATGATAATTGTTTTTCTTTATTTCCTAGATTCTCGACTACTGGGGTCCGAGCAAGAAGCTATTGGGTGATATGAACTTTTTACGTGATCTTAGAGAATACGACAAAGACAATATTGCTGTAAGTGTTTGGAAATCACCATTCTCAATGCATTAAGTCCAAACTTTGTATTTGTCACGGAGGTGTGACAGATACAAAGTGTTACAATTAAATCTATACAGGGATCCCAGCAAGATTAAAAAAAAAAATGAGGAATTGAAAATGATGAGCTGGAGGTCAAGAGAGCCCTTTTGATACCCCCTAAAGTTGAAGATATTTTGCCACTTTTAAAATTCTTTGTAAGGCATTTCCTGCATAGAAATTCTGTAAAAATGCAAGAAAACTTACCAGTCGTTTATATTAGATGCTAGAGATCCCTGGTCAACCCAATGTGCTGTTAAGATAATCACTGATAAAGACGAGACACCACTGCTGCAAATATCTTGTTAAGGAGATGACAGTCTGCACCTTGTAATTTTTAGATGAGTACACTAACAGTCTTGAACAGGTTTGGAAAGGCTGTTTCAGTCATGTATTTACGTTAAGACAGGCATAGAAATTCCACATTCATCACCACTGAGAGCGGTTGATCATCCAATACTATGAATTCCATTAGTTTGCTGCAAATGCCGACTCAACGTTTGGATTGCTGTATTGAATCCGTCAGGGTTTGTTGTTTTTGCCTCGCCTTTATAACTGTATTGTGTTCATCTACATGGCGGGCTTTCAAGAGTTTCATTAAATGGGTTGTATTTGTATAGCGCTTTTCTACTACTCAAAGCGCTTTGACATTACTTCCACATTTACCCATTCACACACACATTCACACACTGATGGAGGGAGCTGCCATGCAAGGCGCCAACCAGCACCCATCAGGAGCAAGGGTGAAGTGTCTTGCTCAGGACACAACGGACGTGACGAGGTTGGTACTAGGTGGGATTTGAACCAGGGACCCTCGGGTTGCGAACGGCCACTCTTCCACTGCGCCACGCAGTATTGAAACAGAGCTATTGCAAAGTTTGCATATTGCCGTGGAACTAGTTGGCCGCTGGTGTTTGTTAAATTGCCACACCACCGTCATGATGTTTGCTTTGGTAGCACAGTCTTCCATTAGTGCTTTGGTCTTCCATTTCCGGCAAAAAGAGGTGAAGAACTAATTTCCATTTAGCAACAATAGCATGCTAACAGACTTATTGGCTTGTTTGTGATCTATTTAAGTCATGCACCCAATTTTTCTTACAAAATACATATTAGTTTGGTATCAGAGATTTAGTTACAGATACTCTCCGAAATCTATACCTACAAAAAGTGCTGTATTGTCATCGGAAAATCCCTATATTTAATCAAGTGATTCTTTGGAGTACCACTACTAGATAGAGCCTGTATACCATTACAGTTTGAGAATCACTGGGCTAGAAGAATAGAGGAATTCCGCTAAATAAAGGACATCTGGGATCCTTGACCTAGATAACTCTTCTTTCTTTTTTACAGGACGATGCTATCCAAAAAATCCGTTCTACCTATATAACCAATCCTGACTTTAATCCTGCTCAAGTGGCAAAAGCCTCCTCAGCAGCAGAGGGCCTATGCAAGTGGATCAAAGCAATGGAGTCATATGACAGGGTGGTGAAGGTGTGGTATTGATATTTTATCATTTTGCTTACGCTCTGTTGAAAGATATGTGTACCTCTTAAATATTCTCGCGTGTGTGTTTTCAGATTGTGGCTCCCAAAAAGGCCAAACAAGCCAAGGCCCAGGAGACCCTGGCTTCTGCCATGGCAACGCTATCAGAGAAGAGAGCCAAACTGAAGGAGGTTGAGGACCGTTTGGATGACCTTAAGAGAACGTCTGAAGAAAAAACAAAGGTAAAAGGCAAACTGGAAGCCCAGAGAGATTTGTGTCAAAGGAAGTTGGAGCGAGCTGAAAAACTCATTGGTGGTCTGGGTGGAGAAAAAATAAGGTGAATATTTTTGTCTATTACAAGAATCACAAAGAGAGCAATTTGCCAATGAACTAAAATATGATTCTCAGATGGTCGAAAGCTGCTAATGATCTGCAAAACACATATGACAACCTGACTGGTGATGTCCTTATTTCTGCTGGTGTTATGGCCTACTTGGGCGCTTTTACTGCCAGTTTCAGACAGAACTGCACCAGTAACTGGATCAAGCTGTGTCAAGTAAAATCCTTTATCAATATGGACAATCAGTATAATTTATTACATTTTTTTGTGGATTCTCCTCACCTTTCTTTTCAATTTCCCTGGCATGTTTAGTCTAGGAAGATACCGTCATCAGATGATTTCTCTCTGAGTAAAACCCTGGGAGATCCCATTAAGATTAGGGCGTGGAACATTGCTGGCCTCCCCACCGACTCTTTCTCCATCGACAATGGTGTCATTACCAGTAATTCCCGTCGATGGTGAGACCCTTTCCATGAAAAGCAACACAGTGTTTCTATACAAAGTTTTCTTGTGAGGGTTTTTTTTACCTCAAAGTCTAAAGATAGTTAGTGTTATTTATTTTTTTCAAATTTGTTTTCATTGCCTTTGAAGGCTTTCCACAGCCTAGTTTGGGTTCCAGTGGTTGGGGAATCCTGTTTCTGAAAACTCTTAATATGACAAAAGCATTATTATTTCGGATGAAATATTGATAAGAATAATAACTTATATAAGTGGAGAAACACCAAAGCAATAATAGATATAGTCAGTGTCTCTAGCCAAAGCCAGTTGCAAGAAAGCATAAAATAATTTATCACAAGATTGTCCTAATTTATTCCTGCACTTTCAGGCCCCTGATGATTGACCCCCAGGGTCAGGCCAACAGATGGGTTAAGAAGTCAGAAAATGAAAACAAGTTGAATGTTATCAAATTGACAGATGATGACTACATGAGAACTTTAGAAAACTGTATTCAGTTTGGAAGCCCTTTGCTGCTAGAAAATGTACCAGAAGAGTTGGACCCATCACTGGAACCATTACTTCTCAAACAAACTTTCAAGCAAGGTATTTAGAATGGAACACATCTGCCAAAAGATTCCAAACTCAGGATATACAAAGTATAATCATTATTTTTTTTAACAAGGTGGTGTGGAATGCATAAAACTGGGGGAAAGTGTGATTGAGTACTCCCAAGATTTCCGATTTTACATCACCACTAAACTGAGGAATCCTCATTATCTACCTGAACTGGCTACCAAGGTTTCTTTGCTCAATTTTATGATCACCCCAGAAGGTTTAGAGGACCAACTGCTAGGGATTGTTGTTGCAAAGGAAAGGTACTGTAGCTTTTCCTCTATTGACTTATTTGTTTTCTGTTGTCGAGCTTTTCTTCTGCTTCATCTGCTCTCCAGACCTGAGCTGGAAGAGGAGAGAAATACTCTAATTCTGCAGTCAGCTGCAAATAACAGGCAATTAAAGGAAATTGAGGACAAAATCCTTGAGACACTTTCATCATCAGAGGGAAATATTTTGGAAGATGAGACCGCTATTCAGATTCTAGACTCTGCAAAGATCATGTCCAACGAGATTTCCAAGAAACAAAAGGCATGTGCTAACGAAAGCATGTGCTCAACAAACAGGATGTGAGTTTTTTTCTACCACATTCTGACATTTAATTTAATTTCCCAGATTGCAGAAGAGACTGAGATTAGGATAGCAGAGTCGAGAGAGTTTTACAGATCCATTGCCAAGCACTCCACCGTCTTATTCTTCACCATTGCTGACCTGACCAACATAGACCCAATGTATCAGTACTCGCTCACCTGGTTTGTCAACCTCTATACAAACTCTATCCAAGACAGGTGAGTGAAGTCCATGAACATCCATTTCCATCCATTTTCTACCGCTTATTCCCTTTCGGGGTCGCGGGGGGCGCTGGCGCCTATCTCAGCTACAATCGGGCGGAAGGCGGGGTACACCCTGGACAAGTCGCCACCTCATTGCAGAGCCAACACAGATAGACAGACAACACTCACACTCACATTTATTTTGTAAATCAAAAAATGGCGTGCCTGGAGAACACATACAAAACTTGATATGACAGTTTTAAATTTTAAATTCTACACTATCATATATTGCTATACACAGCGGAACCTCGATCTACAAAATCAATTGGTTCTTCAACATAGTTCGCCAACCTAAACATTTGTATAGTGAAGTAGAGTTCCCCATAAAAATCTATGTAAACATGAATAATGGTTCCTCACACTTTAAAGACAATATTATATATATATATATATATATATATATATATATATATATATATATATATATATATATATATATATATATATATATATATATTTATATATTACGGGTGTGGGGAAAAATCAATTTGAATACAAATCGAATACGTTGTGCGATTCAGAATCGATTCAATTTTTTTTTTTCGATTTTTTAAATTTCTATTATTATTATTATTTTTATTCTTTATCAATCCAACAAACCACTACACAGCAATACCATAACAATGCAATTCAATTCCAAAACCAAACCTGACCCAGCAACACTCAGAACTGCAATAAACAGAGCAATTGAGGAGACACAAACACGACACAGAACAAACCAAAAGTAGTGAAACAAAAATGAATATTATCAACAACAGTATCAATATAAGTTATGAGTTGAGCATAGCAGTGATTAAAAATCTCTCATTGACATTATCATTAGACATTTAAGAAAACTAAAAAAAAAACAGCAATAGTGTCACAGTGGCTTTACATTATTGCAATCAGTTGATAAAACATTGTCCTTTACAATTATAAAAGTTGTTTTTTTTAAATCTACTACTCTGCTAGCATGTCAGTAGACTGGGGTAGATCCTGCTGAAAACTTATGCATTGAATGAATACAGAATCGTTTTGAATCGGAAAAATATCGTTTTTGAATCGAGAATCGCGTTGAATCGAAAAAATCGATATATTATTGAATCGTGACCCCAAGAATTGATATTGAATCGAATCGTGGGACACCCAAATATTTGCAGATCTAATATATATATATATATATATATATATATATATATATATATATATTAACCGACATACTGTAACTTTATGGTAAAAGCTCAAGTCTGTTGTTTCTCCAAACAACAGAAAAGTATTACAGCAAGCTCAACTGTCAACACTGAACACGCACGCAAACCACAAAAGTCTTGTTGGTGTGCTCCAAAACAAAAAACGGAAAATAATTTTACCTTGTGTCTAGGAATTTTTGTGGCGATGTTAAACACGCTGGGAGTTTCGGAGTCATAAACGAGTAGTGGCTTCACGTGGTCTCCGCTAGCATGGCACGAACTAGCAGACGAAGGCAATCTTTCATTTGCCTGTGTCCAGGTAGTACCTTCTCTTTCACTGGAATAAAGGTCCGCTGTGGCAGCTTTTTCCTTCTCATCCCAATTAAAGAAAGATTGATAGATAGACGGAAAGATACTTTATTAATCTCCAAAGAGATATTCAAGCCCCCTTTGCTGAAAAAATCCCCAAAATGAAAGCGCCGTAAGCCGGCGGCTTATTACGTCGCTAAAATTCTAGCTCAGTGGTTGTCGAGCAACCTGATTTGTGGAATAATTATTGTAGCAAAATTATTTGTACATATCAAGACACTTTCTCAAACTAATCACACATTTTTCTGGCTTCAAAATAAAAGTAATATGCTATACATCTGGTTTACTACATCTACAAAAAAAAAATGTCTTACATTACAATCATGCTTTGTCATTAGGGGTGGACACCGGATCCAGTGCTTTTTTGGCACCGACTGAAACCAGCCGGTACTACCAGGCACCGATTCACGTAAGATCCTGCGCGTGTTATGTACTAGAGAAGGGAAGGAGGCGACAACCAGGGCAGGACTGCGGTTTACAAGGTTTATTAAAAATCTTTGATGAATACGTGGCATGTTTATGCTACTCAAAGTGAGTGTTAAAAAAAGTTAAAGTACCAATGATTGTCACACACTCACTAGGTGTGGCGAAATTTGTCCTCTGCATTTGACCCATCCCCTTGTTCACCTCCATGTGTAATATTAAATATGTAAATGTTACCAAGGGTTGTTGTCTGTAAATGTTGGTTGTATCTTTCGTCATTCTCCAAGAGGGCAAGGCAAAGATGCAGGTCGTGGGCAGGCAAGAGGTCATGGGCTAGACCAGGGCAGCGTGGTCTGGGTCCGAGCAGGGAAGTCGTGGATCGAGGAGAGCAGTCAGGAATCCGAATGGGAGTTGAGTGACAAGGCACAATCACGGAGGACAGGGGAGTCACTGAGGAAATAATGAAGGACATGAACCAGGCAAAATAGAGCAAAAACAAGGGCGAGAAAATCACTGGAAAAACAGGGAATGCCAGATGTGATGCTTGCTGGAAGGTTAGCGACGTTCTGGAAAGGTTCTTCGGGTCTGCTGGTCTTTATGCTGCTCCCTCTCATCAAACCCAGGTGTGCTGATTATTGATAGGCTGCAGGCTTGTCGCTGCGTGGGTGTGCTGCACTTAGCACGAGTGTGGGCGTGTCTGAGTGCGCTGTCAGCAGAGGCTCTTCTTGGCACACTGTCAGTAGAGGCGCACGCAACTCCAGCCGCCAAGGAAACGCGGGTTCAACTCCGCATCATGACAGCGCGTGCTGTCATGTCTGTTTGAATTTGCACTTGCAAGTGGCCAGTACTTGCTAGCACTTGAGAGGAAAACAGGCAATTTCGAAGCGGAAATGCTCTTAGTTATACGCTCAACGTGTGGCTCGTATTTTCCAAATGTGACGCCGATGCAGATTGCGCTCTCTGCACTATTTGTGACATAAAAATCAAGGCAAGTGGCTGGAATATTTCCAATCTGATGAAGCACTTGGTTAAACACAGGATTTTTCTCATGGCTGCAGCCAAGTTAGATATACGGCTACATTTCCATATTTGCGTACAATGTCATCTTGCGGCAGCATGCAGATGCTGAAGAGTTCAAGGCCAAGAACCGAACCCTGTGGAATGTTACCTAAATATACTCAAAGATCATATTGTTATGGGAGACACACTGCATCCTGTCAGTAAGATAGGAATTAAACCAATAACTTTTTAAATCTGACATACCAATATTCAATCAATCATTCAAAGTTTACTTATATAGCTCTTAATCACAAATGCCTCAAATGGCTGCACAAGCCACAACGACATCCTTGGCTATGATCTCACATCAGGGCGAGAAAAAAACGAAACCCAATGAAAACAACGACAAACTTTGGAAGGGATCGCAGATGAGGGGAACCCCCAGGTGACCGCTACAAAGGATGTCGAGTGGATACAGTTAATAATGTGAGAGTCCAGTCCATAGTGGGGCAGATAGGGGATCCTCTTGCATGTAGACATGTCAGGGCGCAGATCAACTGGTCTAAAAATGTGTATTTAAAGCGGAGAGTATACCAATATTTTGTGAATTGAGGTTTCACTGTATCTTAATGTTTTAATGAAACACAACTTTTAGGGGTACATGTTACTCCAATGCCTTGGACACTCATACTTTTATATATCACCTAAAGTTGTTATATGATGTTGAATGTTTATTTTTAAGGCTAAAGCAAAACTTAACAGGGCTGTATTACATTAATAAGCGTTTCCTTTTCCAATCAGTAAAAAGTCCAAGATCCTGGAAAAGAGACTCATGTACTTAATTGATTACTTCACTTATAACTTATTCTGCAACGTGTGTCGATCACTGTTTGAGAAGGACAAACTCCTCTTCTCCTTTCTCCTCTGCTGCAATCTACTTCTGTGAGTATCGTTTGTGGAATAGTAAATGGTTAATTTCTGATCATTGTTCTAATAATAATAAGACAAAAAACATTTCCATCAGGAAAAAACAGGAGATTGAGTACACTGACTTAATCTTTTTGATGACGGGAGGCGTGGGTCTGCAGAATACCATTGCTAATCCTGATCCAAGCTGGTTGCAGGACAAGAGCTGGGATGAGATTTGCAGAGCCAACGAGCTTCCTGCTCTAAAAGGAATTAAGTAAAAAACTTTACCAAAGTGTTCTGTTTGCTTGTTCCTACTGAACAACTTATTCTACTTCAAATGTATTCATTTCACAGAAATGCTTTCATTGAGGGTCCAGAACTCTTCAAGCCAATTTTTGACAGCAAAGAACCGAGCAACATATCGGCGCCTGCACCTTGGTGTGATAAACTTAATGAACTGCAGAAGATGATCATCATCCGCTGTCTCAGGCCAGATAAGATAGTGCCAGCTGTAAACAAATTTGTCATAACTAAACTTGGGAAAAATTTTGTTCAGCCCCCACCATTTGACTTAAGTAAGAGCTATCTGGACTCCAACTCTACTATCCCACTGGTGTTTGTGCTTTCTCCTGGTGCTGATCCCATGGCCAGTAAGTTTGCGGGTTTCTTCTGAAACTTCATGCCATGTTGACACTACAATTCACGAGACGCTAATCCTTCACAGGCTTACTGAAGTTTGCAGGTGACAAGGACATGGGTGGTAGCAAGTTTCAGTCTATTTCTCTGGGTCAGGGCCAAGGACCCATTGCTTCCAAAATGATATCCACAGCTATGCAGGATGGGACATGGGTGTGTTTGCAGAATTGTCACCTGGCAGTGTCCTGGATGTCCACCCTGGAAAAGATCTGTGAGGACTTTAGTCCTGCGATATGCCACCTAGACTTCAGACTTTGGCTCACTAGCTACCCTTCGCCAAAGGTGATGTTTCTGAGCATGGCCAACTGGGTTATTGAGTTCAGTTCTGGGCCAAGAGCTGCTCTATTTATTGTTCCCTCTTTTACCAGTTTCCAGTTACTCTACTGCAAAATGGAGTGAAAATGACAAATGAACCTCCGACTGGACTTCGACTAAACATACTACAGTCGTACATGTCAGATCCTGTCTGTGATCAAACATTTTTCAACAACTGTCCTAATAAGGAACTGGTGAGTTTGTTGCACTGTTGAGAAGTTTATTTTTGTCACATTTTACATCCGTGTCCCTTTACTTGGGGTAACTCTGTATTCTCCTTTAGATCTGGGAAAAGCTCCTTTATGGGCTGTGTTTCTTCCATGCGATTGTTCAGGAGAGAAGGAAATTTGGTCCCCTAGGCTGGAATATTCCTTACGGCTTCAATGAAACTGACCTTCACATAAGTATCAGACAGCTACAGGTAATCATTTGACGCCCAGTGATAAGAATGCTACCATAGCACACATCTAAATGGATGTAATGTATCCCTGTGTAGTTGTTTATCAACGAATATGATGAGGTGCCCTTTGAGGCCATCACTTATCTGACCGGAGAATGCAACTATGGAGGCCGCGTGACAGACAACTGGGATCGGCGCCTACTGAACACAATGTTGGCTGACTTCTACAACAAGGATGTGGTGGAGAAACCCTCTTATCCTTTCTCACCGAGTGGTGACTATGTTGCACCTCCCAAATCGACCTATGGAGAATACTTGCGTTTTATTAAGGTAAATATTCAATCACACTTGTTCATTAAATTTTTCAACCGAACTTGAATACCTTTTCTATCCATCAGGAGCTTCCAGTCAGCCAACACCCAGAAATATTTGGGATGAATGAAAATGTGGACATTTCTAAGGATCTGCAGCAGACCAAGTTGCTGTTTGATTCACTGCTGCTCACTCAAGGAGGGGGATCTAAAGGAGGAGGTGGCTCTGGGAGTGACAACGCACTGTATGACATTGCCAATGATGTTCTCACTAAGGTATGAAAGAATATATATTTTTATGTGCTTAACTTACAAGAGTTTTAGCAGCCTGAAGAGACAATACACTTCTTCTGTTATCCTTAACTGAACTGTGTTGTTGCATTTCTTTCTTTTTACCAGCTTCCAAATAATTTTGACCTTGAAGCAGCTCTCTTGAAGTACCCGGTGCTTTACAAGGAGAGCATGAACACTGTGCTTGTCCAAGAAATGGAGCGCTACAACACGTATGAACATAAACACTTTTTACAGAACCACTGCACTAACTATTCTACTTCCAGTTTTGCTTTTTCCCTCTCCAGGCTGTGTAGTGTGATCCGCGTCAGTCTTCAGAATTTGCTGAAGGCCCTAAAGGGTTTAGTGGTGATGGATGCAGAGCTGGAAGGAATTGCAAATAGTTTAATAGTGGGCAAAGTCCCAGAAAAATGGGCCAAACGCTCGTACCCGAGCCTCAAGCCCCTGGGCAGCTACGTTAACGACTTTCTGACAAGGCTCAAGTTTTTGCAGGTGAGGCACAAATAAATGATACTAAGATATCCTGTCTGGGGTTTTACTTTAATTCTCTGTGTTTATAGGATTGGTATAACTCTGGTAAGCCCAGTGTGTTCTGGCTGCCAGGCTTCTTCTTCACCCAGGCCTTTTTAACCGGGGCTACACAGAACTATGCCAGGAAATATAACATTCCAATTGACGAGCTGGGCTTTGACTTTGAGGTCAATACACATACTTTTAATCTCTGACACTGGTAGTCACTTAGTTATCAACATAATGGCTCATAGAGTCCCTCTTCTTGACAGGACTTGTTTAACTATTCAATGTGTGATGTTGTCATTTTGTCATACAGGTTCTTCCAATAAATGACTCAGAAACGCCTCCTGAAGATGGAGTCTACATTAATGGATTGTTTCTTGATGGAGCTCGATGGGACAAAGAAAGGTAATGTTGTCCACACCAGGTTCTCATTCTTCCTTGAAGTGCAATATGATCTGATGTGAATCTTCATAAAAATATATTGTATTGTTTCTATCATTAGTGGAGCTTTAGCCGAGCAATGTCCCAAAATCCTATTTGTGTTGATGCCCATTATCTGGATAAAACCAAGTAAGTATGCATTCAAAATATTTACTGGTATTATACTGTTTTTTTAGATAGCCACAGTACACAATATTCAGTTTATTCATTTTACTGAACTCAATGGTAGTTCTTACTAAAACTGTGTTTTCCCTTATTTCATTTACTTTGTCTTATTTTCTCCACCATGCAGCTAAAGACGTTCCAGAGGAATCCGACGGTCGCTATCTTTCTCCTCTCTACAAGACCAGCGAAAGGAGGGGAAACCTCTCTACGACAGGACATTCCACCAATTTTGTCATTCCAATGATGTTGCCCACCACCAAGCGCCCTCAACACTGGATCAAGCGTGGTGTGGCACTACTCTGTCAGCTTGATGACTGATTGTATCACTGGCCATCCAGGATCTGTTTTCTATACCGATTTTATTATTTTGGCT